>NC_054506.1:0-169438 GCF_017639515.1 Carcharodon carcharias
GGGGGTGGCAGTTGAGGGAACATATCCACCAGAGGCCTCGTGCCCGGACTCACTGCCCTCACACCCCCCAGCAAGCCAACCCCCTCGTTCACGAAGACTGCTCCCTCACACACCCACCCCGCCCACTCCCCTCCCCGACTCTCCCCGGGACTCTCCATCCCACTCCCACCCCACCCCCTCGTCCCGGACCCCCCTCGTCCCGGACTCTCCCACCCACCCGCCCACCCCCTCGTCCCGGACTCTCCCTCCCACCCGCCCACCCCCTCGTCCCGGACTCTCCCTCCCACCCGCCCACCCCCTCGTCCCGGACTCTCCCTCCCACCCGCCCACCCACCCACCCCCCTCGTCCCGGACTCTCCCTCCCACCCACCCACCCACCCCCTCGTCCCGGACTCTCCCTCCCACCCACCCACCCACCCCCTCGTCCCGGACTCTCAGAAGGATGTAGACGGGTTGGAGGAATGGGCAGACAAGTGGCAGATGGAGTTTCATGCAGGGAAGTGATTGATTCTGGTCAGACAAACGTGGAGATACAATATAACATCAAGGGTACAATTCTAAAGGAGGTGCGGGGGGCAGAGGGAGCTGGGGGTATATGTGGGTAAATTATTGAAGGGGGCAGGACAGGTTGAGAGAGCGGTTAAGGGAGCAGACAGTACCATGGGCTTTATTAATAGGGGCGCAGAGCACAGGAGCAGGGAGGTTATGTTGACCTCGTACAAGACGCTAGATCGGGCTCAGTGGGAGTATTGTGTCCGGTTCTGGGCTCTTCACTTTGGGAAGGATGTGACGGCACTGGAGAGAGCGGGAGAGAGAGAGAGAGAGAGAGACACAGACAGACAGAGAGACAGAGAGAGACACAGACAGACAGAGAGACACAGACAGACAGAGAGACAGAGAGAGACACAGACAGACAGAGACAGAGAGAGACAGAGAGCGGGAGACAGAGAGAGAGAAACAGAGAGAGAGAGAGAGAGAAACAGAGAGAGAGAGAGAGAGAAACAGAGAGAGAGAGAAACAGAGAGAGAGAGAGAAACAGAGAGAGAGAGAAACAGAGAGAGAGAGAGAAACAGAGAGAGAGAAACAGAGAGAGAGAAACAGAGAGAGAGAGAGAGAAACAGAGAGAGAGAGAGAAACAGAGAGAGAGAGAGAAACAGAGAGAGAGAGAGAAACAGAGAGAGAGAGAGAAACAGAGAGAGAGAGAGAGAGAGCCAGAGAGAGAGAGCCAGAGAGAGAGAGCCAGAGAGGGAGAGAGAGAGAGAGAGAGAGAGACAGAGAGAGAGAGAGAGAGACAGAGAGAGAGAGAGAGAGACAGAGAGAGAGAGAGACAGAGAGAGAGAGAGACAGAGAGAGAGAGAGACAGAGAGAGAGAGAGACAGAGAGAGAGAGAGACAGAGAGAGAGAGAGACAGAGAGAGACAGTGAGAGAGACAGTGAGAGAGACAGTGAGAGACACAGTGAGAGACAGTGAGAGAGACAGTGAGAGAGACAGTGAGAGACAGAGAGAGAGACAGAGAGAGATACAGAGAGTGACAGCGAGCGGGGGGATAGATTCACAGGGATGGGTTCCAGGGATGAGGAACTCCAGTTCCGCGGATCGATTGCAGACGTCGGGGGACTGTTCTCCTCGGAGAAGAGAAGGTCGAGGGGAGACTCGATCGAGGGGTTCGAAACCCCCGAGGTTGGGGGGGAGGTGGTTGGTCTGGGACAGAAGTCGATCGGGAGAATTCAGTTTCCCGTTGAGGAGCGAGAACGCGAGGGACCCGGGTCGAAGGGGATTGGGGAAGAGAAGCGAGGGAGACACGAGGAGGAACTCCCTCACCCAGCGAGCGGTCAGGGTCTGGGAGGTGATGCCCGAGGTGGGGTGGGGGGGGGAGGCAGATTCGATCGAGGGGGGGTACTAGACTGTCCACGGAGAAGGATGAAGGAGCGGGGTTAGTGGGGGGAGAAGGTCGGCTGGGGAGTGGCACGAGGGGAGCGGCTCAGCGGGAGAGCAGAGACGAGAGGGGCTGAGTGGCCCCGATCACCGCCTGCGGTTCTCCTTCAGAGCGGAGAGGGTTTGGGGAGGTGGTGGGGGTGGGGGGGCGGGCGCGGTGGATTTAATCGAGGCGTTTGGAGGTGGCGAGGGAGCGGGCAGTGGAGAGAGACACACGGGGGAGCTCACTGTGAATTTTTCTCTCCCCCCCCCGCACCCCCCCCCCCTTACGACGAGCAGCCGAGGCAGAAGCATTCGACGATGAATGGAGACGCGAGACATCCCGGTTCGGCACAGGACGGAGCCTGAACTACAGGCGGGAGAGAGGAGGAGCAGTGCCACCCGCCCGCCAGGCGATCACTTACCCAGAGAGCGGTGCCCAGGCCCCTCACCAGTCCCGCCGCTACGACTGGTAGGAGCTGGCTGACAGTCACAACCCCCCCCGACTGAGCCCCATTCAGGTGAGGCGTCACACCCCCACGCGCGCCAGTACGCAATAGCCTGCCGCTCTGCTCGCCCACCTCCGCAGCTTTCTCACCGCTGTCCCGCTCTCCCCCTGCCGCTCTGCTCTGCTCTCTCTCCGCTGCCCTGCTCTCCCCCTGCTGCTCTGCTCGCCCACCTCCGCCGCTTTCTCACCGCCGCCCCGCTCTCCCCCTGCCGCTCTGCTCTGCTCTCTCACCGCTGCCCTGCTCTCCCCCTGCTGCTCTGCTCTGCTCTCTCACCGCCGCCCCGCTCTCCCCCTGCCGCTCCGCTCTCCCACCTCCGCCGCTTTCTCACCGCAGCCCCGCTCTCCCCCTGCTGCTCTGCTCTGCTCTCTTACCGCCGCCCCGCTCTCCCCCTGCTGCTCTGCTCTCTCACCGCTGCCCCGCTCTCCCCCTGCTGCTCTGCTCTCTCTCCGCTGCCCCGCTCTCCCCCTGCCGCTTGGCTCTCCCACCTCCGCCGCTTTCTCACCGCCGCCCCACTCTCCCCCTGCTGCTCTGCTCTCCCACCTCCGCCGCTTTCTCACCGCCGCCCGCTCTCCCCCTGCTGCTCTGCTCTCTCACCGCCGCCCCGCTCTCCCCCTGCTGCTCTGCTCTCTCTCTGCTGCCCCGCTCTCCCCCTGCTGCTCTGCTCTCCCACCTCCGTCGCTTTCTCACCGCGGCCCCGCTCTCCCCCTGCTGCTCTGCTCTGCTCTCTCACCGCCGCCCTGCTCTCCCCCTGCTGCTCTGCTCTCCCACCGCCGCCCCGCTCTCTCTGCTGCTCTGCTCTCCCACCTCCGCCCCGCTCTCCCCCTGCTGCTCTGCTCTCCCACCTCCGCCGCTTTCTCACCGCCGCCCGCTCTCCCCCTGCTGCTCTGCTCTCCCCCTGCTGTTCTGCTCTCTCTCTGCTGCCCCGCTCTCCCCCGCCGCTCTGCTCTCCCACCTCCGTTGCTTTCTCACCGCCGCTCCGCTCTCCTCCTGCTGCTCTGCTCTGCTCTCCCACCGCCGCCCCGCTCTCTCCCTGCTGCTCTGCTCTCCCACCTCCGCCCGCTCTCTCCCTGCTGCTCTGCTCTCCCACCTCCGCCGCTTTCTCACCGCCGCCCGCTCTCCCCCTGCTGCTCTGCTCTCCCCCTGCTGCTCTGCTGTCCCCCTGCTGCTCTGCTCTCCCATCGTGGCACCGCTCTCCCCTTGCTGCTCTGCTTCCCCCCCCCCCCCCTGCTTTCTCACTGCTGCCCCACTCTGCTCTCCCCCTGCCGTTCTGCTCTCCCCCTGCCGTTCTGCTCTCCCCCTGCCGTTCTGCTCTCCCCCTGCCGTTCTGCTCTCCCCCTGCCGCTCTGCTCTCCCCCTGCCGCTCTGCTCTCCCCCTGCCGCTCTGCTCTCCCCCTGCCGCTCTGCTCTCCCCCTGCCGCTCTGCTCTCCCCCTGCCGCTCTGCTCTCCCCCTGCCGCTCTGCTCTCCCCCTGCCGCTCTGCTCTCCCCCTGCCGCTCTGCTCTCCCCCTGCCGCTCTGCTCTCCCCCTGCCGCTCTGCTCTCCCCCTGCCGCTCTGCTCTCCCCCTGCCGCTCTGCTCTCCCCCTGCCGCTCTGCTCTCCCCCTGCCGCTCTGCTCTCCCCCTGCCGCTCTGCTCTCCCCCTGCCGCTCTGCTCTCCCCCTGCCGCTCTGCTCTCCCCCTGCCGCTCTGCTCTCCCCCTGCCGCTCTGCTCTCCCCCTGCCGCTCCGCTCTCCCCCTGCCGCTCCGCTCTCCCCCTGCCGCTCCGCTCTCCCCCTGCCGGTCTCTCTGTCTCTGTCTCTCCCTCTCTCTGTCTCCCTCTCTGTCTCCCTCTCTGTCTCCCTCTCTGTCTCCCTCTCTGTCTCCCTCTCTGTCTCCCTCTCTGTCTCTCTCTCTGTCTCTCTCTCTCTGTCTCTCTCTCTCTGTCTCTCTCTCTCTGTCACTCTGGCTCTGGCTCTGGCTCTCTCTGTCTCTCTCTCTGTCTCTCTCTCTCTCCGTCACTGTTTCTCTGTCTCTCTCCCTCTGTCTCTCTCTCCCCCTCTCTGTCTCTCTCCCTCTCTCCTCTCTCTCCCTCTCTCTCCCTCTCTCTGTCTCTCTCTCTCTCTCTGTCTCTCTCTCTCTCTCGCTGTCTCTCTCTCGCTGTCTCTCTCTCGCTGTCTCTCTCTCGCTGTCTCTCTCTCGCTGTCTCTCTCTGTCTCTCTCCCTCTGTGTCTCTCTCTCTCTCTTTCTCTCTCTCTCTCTCTCTCTCAGTCTCGCTGTCTCTGTCTCTCTCTCAGTCTCTCTGTCTCTGTCTCTCTCTGTCTCTCTGTGTGTCTCTCTCTCTGTCTCTCTTTCTGTGTCTCTGTCTCTCGCGCGCTCGCTGTGTAACACTCTCTCTCTCTCTCTATCATGCTGTGTAACACCTCTCTCTCTCAATCGCTGTGAAACACTTCTCTCTCTACTCACTGTAACACACTTTCTCGTGCTCACTGTGTAACACTCTCTCTCGCTGTGTAACACCTCTCTCTCTCTACTCACTGTGTAACACTCTCTCTCTCTCGCTGTGTAACACCTCTCTCTCGCGCTCACTGTGTAACACTCTCTCTCTCTCTCGCTGTGTAACACCTCTCTCTGTACTCACTGTGTAACACCCCTCTCTCTCTCCCTCTCTCTCTCTCTCTCTCACACATGGTGTAACACCACTCTCTGTACTCACTGTGTAATTTCTCTCTCTCTCTCTCTCTCTCTTGCTGTGTAACATCTCTCTCTGTACTCAGTGTAATTTCTCTCTCTCTCTCTCTCGCTGTGTAACACCTCTCTCTGTACTCAGTGTAATTTCTCTCTCTTGCTGTTTAACACCTCTCTCTGTACTCAGTGTAATTTCTCTCTGTCTCTCTTGCTGTGTAACACCTCTCTCTGTACTCACTGTGTAATTTCTCTCTCTCTCTTGCTGTGTAACACATCTCTCTGTACTCACTGTAATTTCTCTCTGTCTCTCTCTCTCGCTGTGTAACACATCTCTCTGTACTCACTGTAATTTCTCTCTGTCTCTCTCTCGCTGTGTAACACCTCTCTCTGTACTCACTGTGTAATTTCTCTCTCTCTCTCGCTGTGTAACACATCTCTCTGTACTCACTGTGTAATTTCTCTCTCTCTCTCTCTCTCGCTGTGTAACACCTCTCTCCGTACTCACTATGTAATTTCTCTCTGTCTCCCTCTCGCTGTGTAACACCTCTCTGTACTCACTGTGTAATTTCTCTCTCTCTCTCTCTTGCTGTGTAACACCTCTCTCTGTACTCACTGTGTAATTTCTCTCTCTCTCTCCCTCTGTGTAACACCTCTGTCTACTCACTGTGTAATTTCTCTCTCTCTCTCTCCCTGTGTAACACCTCTCTCTGTACTCACTGTGTAATTTCTCTCTCTCTCTCTCTCTTGCTGTGTAACACCTCTCTCTGTACTCAGTGTAATTTCTCTCTCTTTCTCTCACTGTGTAACACCTCTCTCTGTACTCACTGTGTAATTTCTCTCTCTCTCTCTTGCTGTGTAACACCTCTCTCTGTACTCACGGTGTAATTTCTCTCTCTCTCTCTCTCGCTGTGTAACACCTCTCTCTGTACTCACTGTGTAATTTCTCTCTGTCTCTCTCTCGCTGTGTAACACCTCTCTCTGTACTCACTGTGTAATTTCTCTCTGTCACTCTCTCGCTGTGTAACACCTCTCTCTCTACTCACTGTGTAATTTCTCTCTCTCTCTCTCTTGCTGTGTAACACCTCTCTCTGTACTCACTGTGTAATTTCTCTCTCTCTCTCTCTGTGTAACACCTCTCTCTGTACTCACTGTGTAATTTCTCTCTCTCTCTTGCTGTGTAACACCTGTCTCTGTACTCACTGTGTAATTTCTCTCTGTCTCTCTCTCGCTGTTTAACACCTCTCTCTGTACTCACTGTAATTTCTCTCTCTCTCCCTCTGTGTAACACCTCTCTCTGTACTCACTGTGTAATTTGTCTCTCTCTCTCTCTCGCTGTGTAACACCTCTCTCTGTACTCACTGTAATTTCTCTCTCTCTCCCTCTGTGTAACACCTCTCTCTGTACTCACTGTAATTTCTCTCTCTCTCGCAGTGTAAGACCTCTCTCTGTACTCAATGTGTAATTTCTCTCTCTCTCTCCCTGTGTAACACCTCTCTCTGCACTCAGTGTGTAATTTCTCTCTCTCTGTGTGTAACACCTCTCTCTGTACTCACTGTGTAATTTCTCTCTCTCTCTCGCTGTGTAACACCTCTCTCTGTACTCACTGTGTAATTTCTCTCTGTCTCTCTCTCTTGCTGTGTAACACCTCTCTCTGTACTCACTGTGTAATTTCTCTCTCTCTCTCTCTTTCTGTGTAACACCTCTCTCTGTACTCACTGTGTAATTTCTCTCTCTCTCTCTCGCTGTGTAAGACCTCTCTCTGTACTCAATGTGTAATTTCTCTCTCTCTCTCTCTCGCTGTGTAACACCTCTTTCTGTACTCACTGTGTAATTTCTTTCTCTCTCTCTCTCTCGCTGTGTAACACCTCTCTCTGTACTCACTGTGTAATTTCTCTCTGTCTCTCTCTCTCTTGCTGTGTAACACCTCTCTCTGTACTCAGTGTAATTTCTCTCTCTCTCTCTCTCTCTCTCGCTGTGTAACACCTCTCTCTGTTCTCAGTGTAATTTCTCTCTCTCCCTCCCTTGCTGTGTAACACCTCTTTCTGTACTCAGTGTAATTTTTCTCTCTCTCTCTCTCTTTTGAAGTGTAACACGTCTCTCTGTACTCACTGTGTAATTTCTCTCTCTCTCTGTGTAACACCTCTCTCTGTACTCACTGTATAATTTCTCTCTCTCTCTCTTGCTGTGTAACACCTCTCTCTGGACTCACTGTGTAATTTCTCTCTCTCTCTCGCTGTGTAACACCTCTCTCTGTACTCACTGTGTACTTTCTCTCTCTCTCTCTTGCTGTGTAACACCTCTCTCTGTACTCACTGTATAATTTCTCTCTCTCTCTCTCTTGCTGTGTAACACCTCTCTCTGTACTCACTGTGTAATTTCTCTCACTCTGTGTAACACCTCTCTCTGTACTCACTATGTAATTTCTCTCTCTCTAGCTGCGTAACACCTCTCTCTGTACTCACTGTGTAATTTCTCTCTCTCTCTCTCTCTCTCTGTGTCACACCTCTCTCTGTACTCACTGTAATTTCTCTCTCTCTCGCTGTGTAACACCTCTCTCTATACTCACTGTGTAATTTCTCTCTCTCTCTCTCTTGCTGTGTAACACCTCTCTCTGTACTCACTGTGTAATTTCTCTCTCTCTGTGTAACACCTCTCTCTGTACTCACTGTGTAATATCTCTCTCTCTCTCTCGCTGTGTAACACCTCTCTCTGTACTCACTGTGTAATTTCTCTGTCTCTCTCTCGCTGTGTAACACCTCTCTCTGTACTCACTGTAATTTCTCTCTGTCTCTCTCTTGCTGTGTAACACCTCCCTCTGTACTCACTAATTTCTCTCTCTCTCTCTTGGCTGTGTAAGTCCTCTCTCTGTACTCACTGTGTAATTTCTCTCTCTCTCTCTCTCTTGCCGTGTAACACCTCTCTCTGTACTCACTGTGTAATTTCTCTCTCTCTCTGTGTAACACCTCTCTGTAATCACTGTGTAATTTCTCTCTCTCTCTCTCTGTGTAACACCTCTCTCTGTACTCACTGTGTAATTTCTCTCTCTCTCTCGCTGTGTAACACCTCTCTCTGTACTCACTGTGTAATTTCTCTCTCTCTCTCTCTCTCTCTCTCTCACTGTGTAACACCTCTCTCTGTACTCAGTGTAATTTCTCTCTCTCGCTGTGTAACACCTCTCTCTGTACTCAAGTGTAATTTCTCTCTCTCTCTCCCTTGCTGTGTAACACCTCTCTCTGTACTCACTGTGTAATTTCTCTCTCTCTCTCTCTCTCTGTGTAACACCTCTCTCTGTACTCACTGTATAATTTGTCTCTCTCTCTCTTGCTGTGTAACACCTCTCTCTGTACTCACTGTTTAATTTCTCTCTCTCTCTCTCTCGCTGTGTGTCACCTCTCTCCGTAATCACTGTGTAATTTCTCTCTCTCTCTCTCTCGCTGTGTAACACCTCTCTCTGTACTCAGTGTAATTTCTCTCTCTCTCTCGCAGTGTAAGACCTCTCTCTGTACTCAATGTGTAATTTCTCTCTCTCTCTCTCTCGCTGTGTAACAACTCTTTCTGTACTCACTGTGTAATTTCTTGCTCTCTCTCTCTCTGTCTGTGTGTAACACCTCTCTCTGTACTCACTGTGTAATTTCTCTCTCTCGCTGTGTAACACCTCTCTCTGTACTCACTGTGTAATTTCTCTCTGTCTCTCTCTCTTGCTGTGTAACACCTCTCTCTGTACTCACTGTGTAATTTCTCTCTCTCTCTCTCTTTCTGTGTAACACCTCTCTCTGTACTCACTGTGTAATTTCTCTCTCTCTCTCTCGCTGTGTAAGACCTCTCTCTGTACTCACTGTGTAATTTCTCTCTCTCTCTCTCTCTCTCTCACTGTGTAACACCTCTCTCTGTACTCAGTGTAATTTCTCTCTCTCGCTGTGTAACACCTCTCTCTGTACTCAAGTGTAATTTCTCTCTCTCTCTCCCTTGCTGTGTAACACCTCTCTCTGTACTCACTGTGTAATTTCTCTCTCTCTCTCTCTCTCTGTGTAACACCTCTCTCTGTACTCACTGTATAATTTGTCTCTCTCTCTCTTGCTGTGTAACACCTCTCTCTGTACTCACTGTTTAATTTCTCTCTCTCTCTCTCTCGCTGTGTGTCACCTCTCTCCGTAATCACTGTGTAATTTCTCTCTCTCTCTCTCTCGCTGTGTAACACCTCTCTCTGTACTCAGTGTAATTTCTCTCTCTCTCTCGCAGTGTAAGACCTCTCTCTGTACTCAATGTGTAATTTCTCTCTCTCTCTCTCTCGCTGTGTAACAACTCTTTCTGTACTCACTGTGTAATTTCTTGCTCTCTCTCTCTCTGTCTGTGTGTAACACCTCTCTCTGTACTCACTGTGTAATTTCTCTCTCTCGCTGTGTAACACCTCTCTCTGTACTCACTGTGTAATTTCTCTCTGTCTCTCTCTCTTGCTGTGTAACACCTCTCTCTGTACTCACTGTGTAATTTCTCTCTCTCTCTCTCTTTCTGTGTAACACCTCTCTCTGTACTCACTGTGTAATTTCTCTCTCTCTCTCTCGCTGTGTAAGACCTCTCTCTGTACTCAATGTGTAATTTCTCTCTCTCTCTCTCGCTGTGTAACACCTCTTTCTGTACTCACTGTGTAATTTCTTTCTCTCTCTCTCTCTCGCTGTGTAACACCTCTCTCTGTACTCACTGTGTAATTTCTCTCTGTCTCTCTCTCTCTTGCTGTGTAACACCTCTCTCTGTACTCAGTGTAATTTCTCTCTCTCTCTCTCTCTCTCTCTCGCTGTGTAACACCTCTCTCTGTTCTCAGTGTAATTTCTCTCTCTCCGCCCTTGCTGTGTAACACCTCTTTCTGTACTCAGTGTAATTTTTCTCTCTCTCTCTCTCTTTTGAAGTGTAACACGTCTCTCTGTACTCACTGTGTAATTTCTCTCTCTCTCTGTGTAACACCTCTCACTGTACTCACTGTAATTTCTCTCTCTCGCTGTGTAACACCTCTCTCTATACTCACTGTGTAAGTTCTCTCTCTCTCTCTCTTGCTGTGTAACACCTCTCTCTGTACTGACTGTGTAATTTCTCTCTCTCTCTCTTGCTGTGTAACTCCTCTCTCTGTACTCAGTGTAATTTCTCTCTCTCTCTCTCTCTTGCCGTGTAACACCTCTCTCTGTACTCACTGTGTAATTTCTCTCTCTCTCTGTGTAACACCTCTCTGTACTCACTGTGTAATTTCTCTCTGTCTCTCTCTCTCTGTGTAACACCTCTCTGTACTCACTGTGTAATTTCTCTCGCTGTGTAACACCTCTCTCTGTACTCACTGTGTAACCTCTCTCTCTCTCTCTCTGTGTAACATCTCTCTCTGTACTCACTGTGTAATTTCTCTCTGTCTCTCTCTCGCTGTGTAACACCTCTCTCTGTACTCACTGTGTAATTTCTCTCTCTCTCTCTATCTCTGTGTCACACCTCTCTCTGTACTCACTGTAATTTCTCTCTCTCTCTCGCTGTGTAACACCTCTCTCTATACTTACTGTGTAAGTTCTCTCTCTCTCTCTCTTGCTGTGTAACACCTCTCTCTGTACTCACTGTGTAATTTCTCTCTCTCTCTCTTGCTGTGTAACTCCTCTCTCTGTACTCAGTGTAATTTCTCTCTCTCTCTCTCTCTTGCCGTGTAAAACCTCTCTCTGTACTCACTGTGTAATTTCTCTCTCTCTCTGTGTAACACCTCTCTCTGTACACACTGTGTAATATCTCTCTCTCTCTCTCTCGCTGTGTAACACCTCTCTCCGTACTCACTGTGTAATTTCTCTGTCTCTCTCTCTCTCTGTGTAACACCTCTCTGTACTCACTGTGTAATTTCTCTCTCTCTCTGTGTAACACCTCTCTCTGTACTCACTGTGTAATTTCTCTGTCTCTCTCTCGCTGTGTAACACCTCTCTCTGTACTCACTGTGTAATTTCTCTCTGTCTCTCTCTCTCTTGCTGTGTAACACCTCTCTCTGTACTCACTGTGTAATTTCTCTCTCTCTCTCTCTCTCTGTGTAACACCTATCTCTGTACTCACTGTGATTTCTCTCTCTCTCTCTCGCTGTGTAAGTCCTCTCTCTGTACTCAATGTGTAATTTCTCTCTCTCGCTGTGTAACACCTCTCTCTGTACTCACTGTGTAATTTCTCTCTCTCTCTGTGTAACACCTCTCTCTGTACTCACTGTGTAATTTCTCTCTGTCTCTCTCTGTGTAACACCTCTCTCTGTACTCACTGTGTAATTTCTCTCTCTGTGTAACACCTCTCTCTGTACTCACTGTGTAATTTCTCTCTCTCTCTCTCTCTGTGTAACACCTCTCTCTGTACTCACTGTGTAATTTCTCTCTGTCTCTCTCTCGCTGTGCAACACCTCTCTCTGTACTCACTGTGTAATTTCTCTGTCTCTCTCTCTCGCTGTGTAACACCTCTCTCTGTACTCACTGTGTAATTTCTCTCTCTCTCTCTCTCTCACTGTGTAACACCTCTCTCTGTACTCAGTGTAATTTCTCTCTCTCTCTCTCGCTGTGTAACACCTCTCCCTGTACTGTGTAATTTCTCTCTCTCCCTCCCTTGCTGTGTAACACCTCTCTCTGTACTCACTGTGTAATTTCTCTCTCTCTCTCTCTCTCTCACTGTGTAACACCTCTCTCTGTACTCACTGTATAATTTCTCTCTCTCTCTCTTGCTGTGTAACACCTCTCTCTGTACTCACTGTGTAATTTCTCTCTCTCTCTCGCTGTGTAACACCTCTCTCTGTACTCACTGTGTAATATCTCTCTCTCTCTCTCTCGCTGTGTAACACCTCTCTCCGTACTCACTGTGTAATTTCTCTGTCTCTCTCTCTCTGTGTAACACCTCTCTGTACTCACTGTGTAATTTCTCTCTCTTTCTGTGTAACACCTCTCTCTGTACTCACTGTGTAATTTCTCTGTCTCTCTCTCGCTGTGTAACACCTCTCTCTGTACTCACTGTGTAATTTCTCTCTGTCTCTCTCTCTCTCTTGCTGTGTAACCCCTCTCTCTGTACTCACTGTGTAATTTCTCTCTCTCTCTCTCTCTCTGTGTAACACCTCTCTCTGTACTCACTGTAATTTCTCTCTCTCTCTCGCTGTGTAAGTCCTCTCTCTGTACTCAATGTGTAATTTCTCTCTCTCGCTGTGTAACACCTCTCTCTGTACTCACTGTGTAATTTCTCTCTCTCTCTGTGTAACACCTCTTTCTGTACTCACTGTGTAATTTCTCTCTGTCTCTCTCTCTCTGTGTAACACCTCTCTCTGTACTCACTGTGTAATTTCTCTCTGTCTCTCTCTCGCTGTGCAACACCTCTCTCTGTACTCACTGTGTAATTTCTCTCTGTCTCTCTCTCTCGCTGTGTAACACCTCTCTCTGTACTCACTGTGTAATTTCTCTCTCTCTCTCTCTCTCACTGTGTAACACCTCTCTCTGTACTCAGTGTAATTTCTCTCTCTCTCTCTCGCTGTGTAACACCTCTCTCTGTACTCACTGTATAATTTCTCTCTCTCTCTCTTGCTGTGTAACACCTCTCTCTGTACTCACTGTGTAATTTCTCTCTCTCTCTCGCTGTGTAACACCTCTCTCTGTACTCACTGTGTAATATCTCTCTCTCTCTCTCTCGCTGTGTAACACCTCTCTCCGTACTCACTGTGTAATTTCTCTGTCTCTCTCTCTCTGTGTAACACCTCTC
Organism: Carcharodon carcharias; assembly: GCF_017639515.1. Taxonomy (NCBI): domain Eukaryota; kingdom Metazoa; phylum Chordata; class Chondrichthyes; order Lamniformes; family Lamnidae; genus Carcharodon; species Carcharodon carcharias. The sequence goes on from NC_054506.1 coordinate 12,818, forward strand.
TGTACTCACTGTGTAATTTCTCTCTCTTTCTGTGTAACACCTCTCTCTGTACTCACTGTGTAATTTCTCTGTCTCTCTCTCGCTGTGTAACACCTCTCTCTGTACTCACTGTGTAATTTCTCTCTGTCTCTCTCTCTCTCTAGCTGTGTAACCCCTCTCTCTGTACTCACTGTGTAATTTCTCTCTCTCTCTCTCTCTCTGTGTAACACCTCTCTCTGTACTCACTGTAATTTCTCTCTCTCTCTCGCTGTGTAAGTCCTCTCTCTGTACTCAATGTGTAATTTCTCTCTCTCGCTGTGTAACACCTCTCTCTGTACTCACTGTGTAATTTCTCTCTCTCTCTGTGTAACACCTCTTTCTGTACTCACTGTGTAATTTCTCTCTGTCTCTCTCTCTCTGTGTAACACCTCTCTCTGTACTCACTGTGTAATTTCTCTCTGTCTCTCTCTCGCTGTGCAACACCTCTCTCTGTACTCACTGTGTAATTTCTCTCTGTCTCTCTCTCTCGCTGTGTAACACCTCTCTCTGTACTCACTGTGTAATTTCTCTCTCTCTCTCTCTCTCACTGTGTAACACCTCTCTCTGTACTCAGTGTAATTTCTCTCTCTCTCTCTCGCTGTGTAACACCTCTCTCTGTACTGTGTAATTTCTCTCTCTCCCTCCCTTGCTGTGTAACACCTCTCTCTGTACTCACTGTGTAATTTCTCTCTCTCTCTCTCTCACTGTGTAACACCTCTCTCTGTACTCACTGTATAATTTCTCTCTCTCTCTCTTGCTGTGTAACACCTCTCTCTGTACTCACTGTGTAATTTCTCTCTCTCTCTCGCTGTGTGACACCTCTCTCTGTACTCACTGTGTACTTTCTCTCTCTCTCTCTTGCTGTGTAACACCTCTCACTGTATAATTTCTCTCTCTCTCTCTTGCTGTGTAACACCTCTCTCTGTACTCACTGTGTAATTTCTCTCTCTCTCTCTCTCGCTGTGTAACACCTCTCTCTGTACTCAATGTGTAATTTCTCTCTCTCTCTCTCTCTCGCTGTGTAACACCTCTTTCTGTACTCACTGTGTAATTTCTTTCTCTCTCTCTCTCTCGCTGTGTAACACCTCTCTCTGTACTCACTGTGTAATTTCTCTCTGTCTCTCTCTCTCTTGCTGTGTAACACCTCTCTCTGTACTCAGTGTAATTTCTCTCTCTCTCTCTCTCTCTCTCTCGCTGTGTAACACCTCTCTCTGTTCTCAGTGTAATTTCTCTCTCTCCGCCCTTGCTGTGTAACACCTCTTTCTGTACTCAGTGTAATTTTTCTCTCTCTCTCTCTCTTTTGAAGTGTAACACGTCTCTCTGTACTCACTGTGTAATTTCTCTCTCTCTCTGTGTAACACCTCTCACTGTACTCACTGTAATTTCTCTCTCTCGCTGTGTAACACCTCTCTCTATACTCACTGTGTAAGTTCTCTCTCTCTCTCTCTTGCTGTGTAACACCTCTCTCTGTACTGACTGTGTAATTTCTCTCTCTCTCTCTTGCTGTGTAACTCCTCTCTCTGTACTCAGTGTAATTTCTCTCTCTCTCTCTCTCTTGCCGTGTAACACCTCTCTCTGTACTCACTGTGTAATTTCTCTCTCTCTCTGTGTAACACCTCTCTGTACTCACTGTGTAATTTCTCTCTGTCTCTCTCTCTCTGTGTAACACCTCTCTGTACTCACTGTGTAATTTCTCTCGCTGTGTAACACCTCTCTCTGTACTCACTGTGTAACCTCTCTCTCTCTCTCTCTGTGTAACATCTCTCTCTGTACTCACTGTGTAATTTCTCTCTGTCTCTCTCTCGCTGTGTAACACCTCTCTCTGTACTCACTGTGTAATTTCTCTCTCTCTCTCTCTCTCTCTGTGTAACACCTCTCTCTGTACTCACTGTAATTTCTCTCTCTCTCTCGCTGTGTAAGTCCTCTCTCTGTACTCAATGTGTAATTTCTCTCTCTCGCTGTGTAACACCTCTCTCTGTACTCACTGTGTAATTTCTCTCTCTGTGTAACACCTCTTTCTGTACTCACTGTGTAATTTCTCTCTGTCTCTCTCTCTCTGTGTAACACCTCTCTCTGTACTCACTGTGTAATTTCTCTCTGTCTCTCTCTCGCTGTGCAACACCTCTCTCTGTACTCACTGTGTAATTTCTCTCTGTCTCTCTCTCTCGCTGTGTAACACCTCTCTCTGTACTCACTGTGTAATTTCTCTCTCTCTCTCTCTCTCACTGTGTAACACCTCTCTCTGTACTCAGTGTAATTTCTCTCTCTCTCTCTCGCTGTGTAACACCTCTCTCTGTACTGTGTAATTTCTCTCTCTCCCTCCCTTGCTGTGTAACACCTCTCTCTGTACTCACTGTGTAATTTCTCTCTCTCTCTCTCTCTCACTGTGTAACACCTCTCTCTGTACTCACTGTATAATTTCTCTCTCTCTCTCTTGCTGTGTAACACCTCTCTCTGTACTCACTGTGTAATTTCTCTCTCTCTCTCGCTGTGTGACACCTCTCTCTGTACTCACTGTGTACTTTCTCTCTCTCTCTCTTGCTGTGTAACACCTCTCACTGTATAATTTCTCTCTCTCTCTCTTGCTGTGTAACACCTCTCTCTGTACTCACTGTGTAATTTCTCTCTCTCTCTCTCTCGCTGTGTAACACCTCTCTCTGTACTCAATGTGTAATTTCTCTCTCTCTCTCTCTCTCGCTGTGTAACACCTCTTTCTGTACTCACTGTGTAATTTCTTTCTCTCTCTCTCTCTCGCTGTGTAACACCTCTCTCTGTACTCACTGTGTAATTTCTCTCTGTCTCTCTCTCTCTTGCTGTGTAACACCTCTCTCTGTACTCAGTGTAATTTCTCTCTCTCTCTCTCTCTCTCTCTCGCTGTGTAACACCTCTCTCTGTTCTCAGTGTAATTTCTCTCTCTCCGCCCTTGCTGTGTAACACCTCTTTCTGTACTCAGTGTAATTTTTCTCTCTCTCTCTCTCTTTTGAAGTGTAACACGTCTCTCTGTACTCACTGTGTAATTTCTCTCTCTCTCTGTGTAACACCTCTCACTGTACTCACTGTAATTTCTCTCTCTCGCTGTGTAACACCTCTCTCTATACTCACTGTGTAAGTTCTCTCTCTCTCTCTCTTGCTGTGTAACACCTCTCTCTGTACTGACTGTGTAATTTCTCTCTCTCTCTCTTGCTGTGTAACTCCTCTCTCTGTACTCAGTGTAATTTCTCTCTCTCTCTCTCTCTTGCCGTGTAACACCTCTCTCTGTACTCACTGTGTAATTTCTCTCTCTCACTGTGTAACACCTCTCTGTACTCACTGTGTAATTTCTCTCTGTCTCTCTCTCTCTGTGTAACACCTCTCTGTACTCACTGTGTAATTTCTCTCGCTGTGTAACACCTCTCTCTGTACTCACTGTGTAACCTCTCTCTCTCTCTCTCTGTGTAACATCTCTCTCTGTACTCACTGTGTAATTTCTCTCTGTCTCTCTCTCGCTGTGTAACACCTCTCTCTGTACTCACTGTGTAATTTCTCTCTCTCTCTCTATCTCTGTGTCACACCTCTCTCTGTACTCACTGTAATTTCTCTCTCTCTCTCGCTGTGTAACACCTCTCTCTATACTTACTGTGTAAGTTCTCTCTCTCTCTCTCTTGCTGTGTAACACCTCTCTCTGTACTCACTGTGTAATTTCTCTCTCTCTCTCTTGCTGTGTAACTCCTCTCTCTGTACTCAGTGTAATTTCTCTCTCTCTCTCTCTCTTGCCGTGTAAAACCTCTCTCTGTACTCACTGTGTAATTTCTCTCTCTCTCTGTGTAACACCTCTCTCTGTACACACTGTGTAATATCTCTCTCTCTCTCTCTCGCTGTGTAACACCTCTCTCCGTACTCACTGTGTAATTTCTCTGTCTCTCTCTCTCTCTGTGTAACACCTCTGTACTCACTGTGTAATTTCTCTCTCTCTCTGTGTAACACCTCTCTCTGTACTCACTGTGTAATTTCTCTGTCTCTCTCTCGCTGTGTAACACCTCTCTCTGTACTCACTGTGTAATTTCTCTCTGTCTCTCTCTCTCTTGCTGTGTAACACCTCTCTCTGTACTCACTGTGTAATTTCTCTCTCTCTCTCTCTCTCTGTGTAACACCTATCTCTGTACTCACTGTGATTTCTCTCTCTCTCTCTCGCTGTGTAAGTCCTCTCTCTGTACTCAATGTGTAATTTCTCTCTCTCGCTGTGTAACACCTCTCTCTGTACTCACTGTGTAATTTCTCTCTCTCTCTGTGTAACACCTCTCTCTGTACTCACTGTGTAATTTCTCTCTGTCTCTCTCTGTGTAACACCTCTCTCTGTACTCACTGTGTAATTTCTCTCTCTGTGTAACACCTCTCTCTGTACTCACTGTGTAATTTCTCTCTCTCTCTCTCTCTGTGTAACACCTCTCTCTGTACTCACTGTGTAATTTCTCTCTGTCTCTCTCTCGCTGTGCAACACCTCTCTCTGTACTCACTGTGTAATTTCTCTCTGTCTCTCTCTCTCGCTGTGTAACACCTCTCTCTGTACTCACTGTGTAATTTCTCTCTCTCTCTCTCTCTCACTGTGTAACACCTCTCTCTGTACTCAGTGTAATTTCTCTCTCTCTCTCTCGCTGTGTAACACCTCTCTTTGTACTGTGTAATTTCTCTCTCTCCCTCCCTTGCTGTGTAACACCTCTCTCTGTACTCACTGTGTAATTTCTCTCTCTCTCTCTCTCTCTCACTGTGTAACACCTCTCTCTGTACTCACTGTATAATTTCTCTCTCTCTCTCTTGCTGTGTAACACCTCTCTCTGTACTCACTGTGTAATTTCTCTCTCTCTCTCGCTGTGTAACACCTCTCTCTGTACTCACTGTGTAATATCTCTCTCTCTCTCTCTCGCTGTGTAACACCTCTCTCCGTACTCACTGTGTAATTTCTCTGTCTCTCTCTCTCTGTGTAACACCTCTCTGTACTCACTGTGTAATTTCTCTCTCTTTCTGTGTAACACCTCTCTCTGTACTCACTGTGTAATTTCTCTGTCTCTCTCTCGCTGTGTAACACCTCTCTCTGTACTCACTGTGTAATTTCTCTCTGTCTCTCTCTCTCTCTTGCTGTGTAACCCCTCTCTCTGTACTCACTGTGTAATTTCTCTCTCTCTCTCTCTCTCTGTGTAACACCTCTCTCTGTACTCACTGTAATTTCTCTCTCTCTCTCGCTGTGTAAGTCCTCTCTCTGTACTCAATGTGTAATTTCTCTCTCTCGCTGTGTAACACCTCTCTCTGTACTCACTGTGTAATTTCTCTCTCTCTCTGTGTAACACCTCTTTCTGTACTCACTGTGTAATTTCTCTCTGTCTCTCTCTCTCTGTGTAACACCTCTCTCTGTACTCACTGTGTAATTTCTCTCTGTCTCTCTCTCGCTGTGCAACACCTCTCTCTGTACTCACTGTGTAATTTCTCTCTGTCTCTCTCTCTCGCTGTGTAACACCTCTCTCTGTACTCACTGTGTAATTTCTCTCTCTCTCTCTCTCTCACTGTGTAACACCTCTCTCTGTACTCAGTGTAATTTCTCTCTCTCTCTCTCGCTGTGTAACACCTCTCTCTGTACTGTGTAATTTCTCTCTCTCCCTCCCTTGCTGTGTAACACCTCTCTCTGTACTCACTGTGTAATTTCTCTCTCTCTCTCTCTCTCACTGTGTAACACCTCTCTCTGTACTCACTGTATAATTTCTCTCTCTCTCTCTTGCTGTGTAACACCTCTCTCTGTACTCACTGTGTAATTTCTCTCTCTCTCTCGCTGTGTGACACCTCTCTCTGTACTCACTGTGTACTTTCTCTCTCTCTCTCTTGCTGTGTAACACCTCTCACTGTATAATTTCTCTCTCTCTCTCTTGCTGTGTAACACCTCTCTCTGTACTCACTGTGTAATTTCTCTCTCTCTCTCTCTCGCTGTGTAACACCTCTCTCTGTACTCACTGTGTAATTTCTCTATCTCTCTCTCTCTGTGTAACACCTCTCTCTGTACTCACTGTAATTTCTCTCTCTCTCTCTCGCTCTGTAACACCTCTCTCTATACTCACTGTGTAATTTCTCTCTCTCTCTCTCTCTCTTGCTGTGTAACACCTCTCTCTGTACTCACTGTGTAATTTCTCTCTCTCTCTTGCTGTGTAACACCTCTCTCTGTACTCACTATGTAATTTCTCTCTCTCTCTGTGTAACACCTCTCTCTGTACTCACTGTGTAATATCTCTCTCTCTCTGTCTCTCTCTCTCGCTGTGTAACACCTCTCTCCGTACTCACTGTGTAATTTCTCTCTGTCTCTATCTCTCTCTGTGTAACACCTCTCTCTCTACTTACTGTGTAATTTCTCTCTCTCTCTGTGTAACACCTCTCTCTGTACTCACTGTGTAATTTCTCTCTCTCTCTCTCTCTGTGTAACACATCTCTCTGTACTCACTGTGTAATTTCTCTCTCTCTCTCTCTGCGTAACACATCTCTGTACTCAATGTGTGATTTTTCTCTCTCTCTGTGTAACACCTCTCTCTGTACTCACTGTGTAATTTCTCTTTCTCTCTCTCTCTGTGTAACACCTCTCTCTGTACTCACTGTGTAATTTCTCTCTCTCTCTCTCTCTCTCTCTCTCGCTGTGTAACACCTCTCTCTGTACTCAAGTGTAATTTCTCTCTCTCTCTCCCTTGCTGTGTAACACCTCTCTCTGTACTCACTGTGTAATTTCTCTCTCTCTCTCTCTCTCTGTGTAACACCTCTCTCTGTACTCACTGTATAAGTTGTCTCTCTCTCTCTTGCTGTGTAACACCTCTCTCTGTACTCACTGTTTAATTTCTCTCTCTCTCTCTCTCGCTGTGTGTCACCTCTCTCCGTAATCACTGTGTAATTTCTCTCTCTCTCTCTCTCGCTGTGTAACACCTCTCTCTGTACTCAGTGTAATTTCTCTCTCTCTCTCGCAGTGTAAGACCTCTCTCTGTACTCAATGTGTAATTTCTCTCTCTCTCTCTCTCGCTGTGTAACAACTCTTTCTGTACTCACTGTGTAATTTCTTGCTCTCTCTCTCTCTGTCTGTGTGTAACACCTCTCTCTGTACTCACTGTGTAATTTCTCTCTCTCGCTGTGTAACACCTCTCTCTGTACTCACTGTGTAATTTCTCTCTGTCTCTCTCTCTTGCTGTGTAACACCTCTCTCTGTACTCACTGTGTAATTTCTCTCTCTCTCTCTCTTTCTGTGTAACACCTCTCTCTGTACTCACTGTGTAATTTCTCTCTCTCTCGCTGTGTAAGACCTCTCTCTGTACTCAATGTGTAATTTCTCTCTCTCTCTCTCTCGCTGTGTAACACCTCTTTCTGTACTCACTGTGTAATTTCTTTCTCTCTCTCTCTCTCTCGCTGTGTAACACCTCTCTCTGTACTCACTGTGTAATTTCTCTCTGTCTCTCTCTCTCTTGCTGTGTAACACCTCTCTCTGTTCTCAGTGTAATTTCTCTCTCTCCCTCCCTTGCTGTGTAACACCTCTTTCTGTACTCAGTGTAATTTTTCTCTCTCTCTCTCTCTTTTGAAGTGTAACACGTCTCTCTGTACTCACTGTGTAATTTCTCTCTCTCTCTGTGTAACACCTCTCACTGTACTCACTGTAATTTCTCTCTCTCGCTGTGTAACACCTCTCTCTATACTCACTGTGTAAGTTCTCTCTCTCTCTCTCTTGCTGTGTAACACCTCTCTCTGTACTGACTGTGTAATTTCTCTCTCTCTCTCTTGCTGTGTAACTCCTCTCTCTGTACTCAGTGTAATTTCTCTCTCTCTCTCTCTCTTGCCGTGTAACACCTCTCTCTGTACTCACTGTGTAATTTCTCTCTCTCTCTGTGTAACACCTCTCTGTACTCACTGTGTAATTTCTCTCTGTCTCTCTCTCTCTGTGTAACACCTCTCTGTACTCACTGTGTAATTTCTCTCGCTGTGTAACACCTCTCTCTGTACTCACTGTGTAACCTCTCTCTCTCTCTCTCTGTGTAACATCTCTCTCTGTACTCACTGTGTAATTTCTCTCTGTCTCTCTCTCGCTGTGTAACACCTCTCTCTGTACTCACTGTGTAATTTCTCTCTCTCTCTCTCTCTCTCTCTCACTGTGTAACACCTCTCTCTGTACTCAGTGTAATTTCTCTCTCTCTCTCTCTCTCGCTGTGTAACACCTCTCTCTGTACTCAGTGTAATTTCTCTCTCTCCCTCCCTTGCTGTGTAACACCTCTCTCTGTACTCACTGTGTAATTTCTCTCTCTCTCTCTCTCTGTGTAACACCTCTCTCTGTACTCACTGTATAATTTGTCTCTCTCTCTCTTGCTGTGTAATACCTCTCTCTGTACTCACTGTTTAATTTCTCTCTCTCTCTCTCTCTCGCTGTGTGTCACCTCTCTCCGTAATCACTGTGTAATTTCTCTCTGTCTCTCTCTCTCTCTGTGTAACACCTCTCTCTGTACTCACTGTGTAATTTCTCTCTCTCTCTCTCTTGCTGTGTAACACCTCTCTCTGTACTCACTAATTTCTCTCTCTCTCGCTGTGTAACACCTCTCTCTGTACTCACTGTGTAATTTCTCTCTCTCTCGCTGTGTAACACCTCTCTCTGTACTCACTGTGTAATTTCTCTCTCTCTCTCTATCTCTGTGTCACACCTCTCTCTGTACTCACTGTAATTTCTCTCTCTCTCTCGCTGTGTAACACCTCTCTCTATACTTACTGTGTAAGTTCTCTCTCTCTCTCTCGCTGTGTAACACCTCTCTCTGTACTCACTGTGTAATTTCTCTCTCTCTCTCTTGCTGTGTAACTCCTCTCTCTGTACTCAGTGTAATTTCTCTCTCTCTCTCTCTCTTGCCGTGTAAAACCTCTCTCTGTACTCACTGTGTAATTTCTCTCTCTCTCTGTGTAACTCCTCTCTCTGTACACACTGTGTAATATCTCTCTCTCTCTCTCTCGCTGTGTAACACCTCTCTCCGTACTCACTGTGTAATTTCTCCTTCTCTCTCTCTCTCTGTGTAACACCTCTCTGTACTCACTGTGTAATTTCTCTCTCTTTCTGTGTAACACCTCTCTCTGTACTCACTGTGTAATTTCTCTGTCTCTCTCTCGCTGTGTAACACCTCTCTCTGTACTCACTGTGTAATTTCTCTCTGTCTCTCTCTCTCTCTTGCTGTGTAACCCCTCTCTCTGTACTCACTGTGTAATTTCTCTCTCTCTCTCTCTCTCTGTGTAACACCTCTCTCTGTACTCACTGTAATTTCTCTCTCTCTCTCGCTGTGTAAGTCCTCTCTCTGTACTCAATGTGTAATTTCTCTCTCTCGCTGTGTAACACCTCTCTCTGTACTCACTGTGTAATTTCTCTCTCTCGCTGTGTAACATCTCTCTCTGTACTCACTGTGTAATTTCTCTCTCTCTCTGTGTAACACCTCTTTCTGTACTCACTGTGTAATTTCTCTCTGTCTCTCTCTCTCTGTGTAACACCTCTCTCTGTACTCACTGTGTAATTTCTGTCTCTGTGTAACACCTCTCTCTGTACTCACTGTGTAATTTCTCTCTCTCTCTCTCTGTGTAACACCTCTCTCTGTACTCACTGTGTAATTTCTCTCTGTCTCTCTCTCGCTGTGCAACACCTCTCTCTGTACTCACTGTGTAATTTCTCTCTGTCTCTCTCTCTCGCTGTGTAACACCTCTCTCTGTACTCACTGTGTAATTTCTCTCTCTCTCTCTCTCTCACTGTGTAACACCTCTCTCTGTACTCAGTGTAATTTCTCTCTCTCTCTCTCGCTGTGTAACACCTCTCTCTGTACTGTGTAATTTCTCTCTCTCCCTCCCTTGCTGTGTAACACCTCTCTCTGTACTCACTGTGTAATTTCTCTCTCTCTCTCTCTCTCACTGTGTAACACCTCTCTCTGTACTCACTGTATAATTTCTCTCTCTCTCTCTTGCTGTGTAACACCTCTCTCTGTACTCACTGTGTAATTTCTCTCTCTCTCTCGCTGTGTGACACCTCTCTCTGTACTCACTGTGTACTTTCTCTCTCTCTCTCTTGCTGTGTAACACCTCTCACTGTATAATTTCTCTCTCTCTCTCTTGCTGTGTAACACCTCTCTCTGTACTCACTGTGTAATTTCTCTCTCTCTCTCTCTCGCTGTGTAACACCTCTCTCTGTACTCACTGTGTAATTTCTCTATCTCTCTCTCTCTGTGTAACACCTCTCTCTGTACTCACTGTAATTTCTCTCTCTCTCTCTCGCTCTGTAACACCTCTCTCTATACTCACTGTGTAATTTCTCTCTCTCTCTCTCTCTCTTGCTGTGTAACACCTCTCTCTGTACTCACTGTGTAATTTCTCTCTCTCTCTTGCTGTGTAACACCTCTCTCTGTACTCACTATGTAATTTCTCTCTCTCTCTGTGTAACACCTCTCTCTGTACTCACTGTGTAATATCTCTCTCTCTCTGTCTCTCTCTCTCGCTGTGTAACACCTCTCTCCGTACTCACTGTGTAATTTCTCTCTGTCTCTATCTCTCTCTGTGTAACACCTCTCTCTCTACTTACTGTGTAATTTCTCTCTCTCTCTGTGTAACACCTCTCTCTGTACTCACTGTGTAATTTCTCTCTCTCTCTCTCTCTGTGTAACACATCTCTCTGTACTCACTGTGTAATTTCTCTCTCTCTCTCTCTGCGTAACACATCTCTGTACTCAATGTGTGATTTTTCTCTCTCTCTGTGTAACACCTCTCTCTGTACTCACTGTGTAATTTCTCTTTCTCTCTCTCTCTGTGTAACACCTCTCTCTGTACTCACTGTGTAATTTCTCTCTCTCTCTCTCTCTCTCTCTCTCGCTGTGTAACACCTCTCTCTGTACTCAAGTGTAATTTCTCTCTCTCTCTCCCTTGCTGTGTAACACCTCTCTCTGTACTCACTGTGTAATTTCTCTCTCTCTCTCTCTCTCTGTGTAACACCTCTCTCTGTACTCACTGTATAAGTTGTCTCTCTCTCTCTTGCTGTGTAACACCTCTCTCTGTACTCACTGTTTAATTTCTCTCTCTCTCTCTCTCGCTGTGTGTCACCTCTCTCCGTAATCACTGTGTAATTTCTCTCTCTCTCTCTCTCGCTGTGTAACACCTCTCTCTGTACTCAGTGTAATTTCTCTCTCTCTCTCGCAGTGTAAGACCTCTCTCTGTACTCAATGTGTAATTTCTCTCTCTCTCTCTCTCGCTGTGTAACAACTCTTTCTGTACTCACTGTGTAATTTCTTGCTCTCTCTCTCTCTGTCTGTGTGTAACACCTCTCTCTGTACTCACTGTGTAATTTCTCTCTCTCGCTGTGTAACACCTCTCTCTGTACTCACTGTGTAATTTCTCTCTGTCTCTCTCTCTTGCTGTGTAACACCTCTCTCTGTACTCACTGTGTAATTTCTCTCTCTCTCTCTCTTTCTGTGTAACACCTCTCTCTGTACTCACTGTGTAATTTCTCTCTCTCTCGCTGTGTAAGACCTCTCTCTGTACTCAATGTGTAATTTCTCTCTCTCTCTCTCTCGCTGTGTAACACCTCTTTCTGTACTCACTGTGTAATTTCTTTCTCTCTCTCTCTCTCGCTGTGTAACACCTCTCTCTGTACTCACTGTGTAATTTCTCTCTGTCTCTCTCTCTCTTGCTGTGTAACACCTCTCTCTGTACTCAGTGTAATTTCTCTCTCTCTCTCTCTCTCTCTCTCGCTGTGTAACACCTCTCTCTGTTCTCAGTGTAATTTCTCTCTCTCCCTCCCTTGCTGTGTAACACCTCTTTCTGTACTCAGTGTAATTTTTCTCTCTCTCTCTCTCTTTTGAAGTGTAACACGTCTCTCTGTACTCACTGTGTAATTTCTCTCTCTCTCTGTGTAACACCTCTCACTGTACTCACTGTAATTTCTCTCTCTCGCTGTGTAACACCTCTCTCTATACTCACTGTGTAAGTTCTCTCTCTCTCTCTCTTGCTGTGTAACACCTCTCTCTGTACTGACTGTGTAATTTCTCTCTCTCTCTCTTGCTGTGTAACTCCTCTCTCTGTACTCAGTGTAATTTCTCTCTCTCTCTCTCTCTTGCCGTGTAACACCTCTCTCTGTACTCACTGTGTAATTTCTCTCTCTCTCTGTGTAACACCTCTCTGTACTCACTGTGTAATTTCTCTCTGTCTCTCTCTCTCTGTGTAACACCTCTCTGTACTCACTGTGTAATTTCTCTCGCTGTGTAACACCTCTCTCTGTACTCACTGTGTAACCTCTCTCTCTCTCTCTCTGTGTAACATCTCTCTCTGTACTCACTGTGTAATTTCTCTCTGTCTCTCTCTCGCTGTGTAACACCTCTCTCTGTACTCACTGTGTAATTTCTCTCTCTCTCTCTCTCTCTCTCTCACTGTGTAACACCTCTCTCTGTACTCAGTGTAATTTCTCTCTCTCTCTCTCTCTCGCTGTGTAACACCTCTCTCTGTACTCAGTGTAATTTCTCTCTCTCCCTCCCTTGCTGTGTAACACCTCTCTCTGTACTCACTGTGTAATTTCTCTCTCTCTCTCTCTCTGTGTAACACCTCTCTCTGTACTCACTGTATAATTTGTCTCTCTCTCTCTTGCTGTGTAATACCTCTCTCTGTACTCACTGTTTAATTTCTCTCTCTCTCTCTCTCTCGCTGTGTGTCACCTCTCTCCGTAATCACTGTGTAATTTCTCTCTGTCTCTCTCTCTCTCTGTGTAACACCTCTCTCTGTACTCACTGTGTAATTTCTCTCTCTCTCTCTCTTGCTGTGTAACACCTCTCTCTGTACTCACTAATTTCTCTCTCTCTCGCTGTGTAACACCTCTCTCTGTACTCACTGTGTAATTTCTCTCTCTCTCGCTGTGTAACACCTCTCTCTGTACTCACTGTGTAATTTCTCTCTCTCTCTCTATCTCTGTGTCACACCTCTCTCTGTACTCACTGTAATTTCTCTCTCTCTCTCGCTGTGTAACACCTCTCTCTATACTTACTGTGTAAGTTCTCTCTCTCTCTCTCGCTGTGTAACACCTCTCTCTGTACTCACTGTGTAATTTCTCTCTCTCTCTCTTGCTGTGTAACTCCTCTCTCTGTACTCAGTGTAATTTCTCTCTCTCTCTCTCTCTTGCCGTGTAAAACCTCTCTCTGTACTCACTGTGTAATTTCTCTCTCTCTCTGTGTAACTCCTCTCTCTGTACACACTGTGTAATATCTCTCTCTCTCTCTCTCGCTGTGTAACACCTCTCTCCGTACTCACTGTGTAATTTCTCCTTCTCTCTCTCTCTCTGTGTAACACCTCTCTGTACTCACTGTGTAATTTCTCTCTCTTTCTGTGTAACACCTCTCTCTGTACTCACTGTGTAATTTCTCTGTCTCTCTCTCGCTGTGTAACACCTCTCTCTGTACTCACTGTGTAATTTCTCTCTGTCTCTCTCTCTCTCTTGCTGTGTAACCCCTCTCTCTGTACTCACTGTGTAATTTCTCTCTCTCTCTCTCTCTCTGTGTAACACCTCTCTCTGTACTCACTGTAATTTCTCTCTCTCTCTCGCTGTGTAAGTCCTCTCTCTGTACTCAATGTGTAATTTCTCTCTCTCGCTGTGTAACACCTCTCTCTGTACTCACTGTGTAATTTCTCTCTCTCGCTGTGTAACATCTCTCTCTGTACTCACTGTGTAATTTCTCTCTCTCTCTGTGTAACACCTCTTTCTGTACTCACTGTGTAATTTCTCTCTGTCTCTCTCTCTCTGTGTAACACCTCTCTCTGTACTCACTGTGTAATTTCTGTCTCTGTGTAACACCTCTCTCTGTACTCACTGTGTAATTTCTCTCTCTCTCTCTCTGTGTAACACCTCTCTCTGTACTCACTGTGTAATTTCTCTCTGTCTCTCTCTCGCTGTGCAACACCTCTCTCTGTACTCACTGTGTAATTTCTCTCTGTCTCTCTCTCTCGCTGTGTAACACCTCTCTCTGTACTCACTGTGTAATTTCTCTCTCTCTCTCTCTCTCACTGTGTAACACCTCTCTCTGTACTCAGTGTAATTTCTCTCTCTCTCTCTCGCTGTGTAACACCTCTCTCTGTACTGTGTAATTTCTCTCTCTCCCTCCCTTGCTGTGTAACACCTCTCTCTGTACTCACTGTGTAATTTCTCTCTCTCTCTCTCTCTCACTGTGTAACACCTCTCTCTGTACTCACTGTATAATTTCTCTCTCTCTCTCTTGCTGTGTAACACCTCTCTCTGTACTCACTGTGTAATTTCTCTCTCTCTCTCGCTGTGTGACACCTCTCTCTGTACTCACTGTGTACTTTCTCTCTCTCTCTCTTGCTGTGTAACACCTCTCACTGTATAATTTCTCTCTCTCTCTCTTGCTGTGTAACACCTCTCTCTGTACTCACTGTGTAATTTCTCTCTCTCTCTCTCTCGCTGTGTAACACCTCTCTCTGTACTCACTGTGTAATTTCTCTATCTCTCTCTCTCTGTGTAACACCTCTCTCTGTACTCACTGTAATTTCTCTCTCTCTCTCTCGCTCTGTAACACCTCTCTCTATACTCACTGTGTAATTTCTCTCTCTCTCTCTCTCTCTCTTGATGTGTAACACCTCTCTCTGTACTCACTGTGTAATTTCTCTCTCTCTCTTGCTGTGTAACACCTCTCTCTGTACTCACTATGTAATTTCTCTCTCTCTCTGTGTAACACCTCTCTCTGTACTCACTGTGTAATATCTCTCTCTCTCTGTCTCTCTCTCTCGCTGTGTAACACCTCTCTCCGTACTCACTGTGTAATTTCTCTCTGTCTCTATCTCTCTCTGTGTAACACCTCTCTCTCTACTTACTGTGTAATTTCTCTCTCTCTCTGTGTAACACCTCTCTCTGTACTCACTGTGTAATTTCTCTCTCTCTCTCTCTCTGTGTAACACATCTCTCTGTACTCACTGTGTAATTTCTCTCTCTCTCTGCGTAACACATCTCTGTACTCAATGTGTAATTTTTCTCTCTCTCTGTGTAACACCTCTCTCTGTACTCACTGTGTAATTTCTCTTTCTCTCTCTCTCTGTGTAACACCTCTTTCTGTACTCACTGTGTAATTTCTCTCTCTCTCTCTCTCGCTGTGTAACACTTCTCTCTGTACTCACTGTGTAATTTCTCTCTCTCTCTCTCTCGCTGTGTAACACCTCTCTCTGTACTCACTGTGTAATTTCTCTCTCTCTCGC
Source organism: Carcharodon carcharias (assembly GCF_017639515.1). NCBI lineage: Eukaryota > Metazoa > Chordata > Chondrichthyes > Lamniformes > Lamnidae > Carcharodon > Carcharodon carcharias. The sequence continues at coordinate 28,076 of NC_054506.1, forward strand.
TGTGTAACACCTCTCTCTGTACTCTGTAATTTCTCTCTGTCTCTCTTGCTGTGTAACACCTCTCTCTGTACACGCTGTGTAATTTCTCTCTCTCTCTCTCTTGCTGTGTAACACATCTCTGTACTCACTGTAATTTCTCTCTGTCTCTCTCTCGCTGTGTAACACATCTCTCTCTACTCACTGTAATTTCTCTCTGTCTCTCTCTCGCTGTGTAACACCTCTCTCTGTACTCAATGTGTAATTTTTCTCTCTCTCTGTGTAACACCTCTCTCTGTACTCACTGTGTAATTTCTCTCTATCTCTCTCTCGCTGTGTAACACCTCTCTGTACTCAGTGCAATTTTTCTCTCTCTCTGTGTAACACCTCTCTCTGTACTCACTGTGTAATTTCTCTTTCTCTCTCTCTCTGTGTAATACCTCTTTCTGTACTCACTGTGTAATTTCTCTCTCTCTCTCTCTCTCTCTTGCTGTGTAACACCTCTCTCTGTACTCACTGTGTAATTTCTCTCTCGCTCTCGCTGTGTAACACTTCTCTCTGTACTCACTGTGTAATTTCTCTCTCTCTCTCTCTGTGTAAAACCTCTCTCTGTACTCAGTGTAATTTCTCTCTCTCTCGCTGTGTAACACCTCTCTCTGTACTCATTGTGTAATTTCTCTCTCTCTCTCTCTCTCTGTGTAACACCTCTGTCTGTACTCACTGTGTAATTTCTCTCTCTCTCTCTCTCTCTCTCGCTGTGTAACACCTCTCTCTGTACTCACTGTGTAATTTCTCTCTCTCTCGCTGTGTAACACCTCTCTCTGTACTCACTGTGTAATTTCTCTCTCTCTCTGTGTAACACCTCTCTCTGTACTGACTATGTAATTTCTCTCTCTCTCTCTCTCTGTAACACCTCTCTCTGTACTCACTGTGTAATTTCTCTCTCTCTCTGTGTAACACCTCTCTCTGTACTCACTGTGTAATTTCTCTCTCTCTCTCTCTGTGTAACACCTCTCTCTGTCCTCACTGTGTAATTTCTCTCTCGCTCTCTCTCGCTGTGTGACACCTCTCTCTGTACTCACTGTGTAATTTCTCTCTCTCTCTGTGTAACACCTCTCTCTGTACTCACTAATTTCTCTCTCTCTCGCTGTGTAACACCTCTCTCTGTACTCACTGTGTAATTTCTCTCTCTCTCGCTGTGTAACACCTCTCTCTGTACTCACTGTGTAATTTCTCTCTCTCTCTCTTGCTGTGTAACTCCTCTCTCTGTACTCAGTGTAATTTCTCTCTCTCTCTCTCTCTTGCCGTGTAAAACCTCTCTCTGTACTCACTGTGTAATTTCTCTCTCTCTCTGTGTAACACCTCTCTCTGTACACACTGTGTAATATCTCTCTCTCTCTCTCTCGCTGTGTAACACCTCTCTCCGTACTCACTGTGTAATTTCTCTGTCTCTCTCTCTCTCTGTGTAACACCTCTCTGTACTCACTGTGTAATTTCTCTCTCTCTCTGTGTAACACCTCTCTCTGTACTCACTGTGTAATTTCTCTGTCTCTCTCTCGCTGTGTAACACCTCTCTCTGTACTCACTGTGTAATTTCTCTCTGTCTCTCTCTCTCTTGCTGTGTAACACCTCTCTCTGTACTCACTGTGTAATTTCTCTCTCTCTCTCTCTCTCTGTGTAACACCTATCTCTGTACTCACTGTGATTTCTCTCTCTCTCTCTCGCTGTGTAAGTCCTCTCTCTGTACTCAATGTGTAATTTCTCTCTCTCGCTGTGTAACACCTCTCTCTGTACTCACTGTGTAATTTCTCTCTCTCTCTGTGTAACACCTCTCTCTGTACTCACTGTGTAATTTCTCTCTGTCTCTCTCTGTGTAACACCTCTCTCTGTACTCACTGTGTAATTTCTCTCTCTGTGTAACACCTCTCTCTGTACTCACTGTGTAATTTCTCTCTCTCTCTCTCTCTGTGTAACACCTCTCTCTGTACTCACTGTGTAATTTCTCTCTGTCTCTCTCTCGCTGTGCAACACCTCTCTCTGTACTCACTGTGTAATTTCTCTCTGTCTCTCTCTCTCGCTGTGTAACACCTCTCTCTGTACTCACTGTGTAATTTCTCTCTCTCTCTCTCTCTCACTGTGTAACACCTCTCTCTGTACTCAGTGTAATTTCTCTCTCTCTCTCTCGCTGTGTAACACCTCTCTCTGTACTGTGTAATTTCTCTCTCTCCCTCCCTTGCTGTGTAACACCTCTCTCTGTACTCACTGTGTAATTTCTCTCTCTCTCTCTCTCTCACTGTGTAACACCTCTCTCTGTACTCACTGTATAATTTCTCTCTCTCTCTCTTGCTGTGTAACACCTCTCTCTGTACTCACTGTGTAATTTCTCTCTCTCTCTCGCTGTGTAACACCTCTCTCTGTACTCACTGTGTAATATCTCTCTCTCTCTCTCTCGCTGTGTAACACCTCTCTCCGTACTCACTGTGTAATTTCTCTGTCTCTCTCTCTCTGTGTAACACCTCTCTGTACTCACTGTGTAATTTCTCTCTCTTTCTGTGTAACACCTCTCTCTGTACTCACTGTGTAATTTCTCTGTCTCTCTCTCGCTGTGTAACACCTCTCTCTGTACTCACTGTGTAATTTCTCTCTGTCTCTCTCTCTCTCTTGCTGTGTAACCCCTCTCTCTGTACTCACTGTGTAATTTCTCTCTCTCTCTCTCTCTCTGTGTAACACCTCTCTCTGTACTCACTGTAATTTCTCTCTCTCTCTCGCTGTGTAAGTCCTCTCTCTGTACTCAATGTGTAATTTCTCTCTCTCGCTGTGTAACACCTCTCTCTGTACTCACTGTGTAATTTCTCTCTCTCTCTGTGTAACACCTCTTTCTGTACTCACTGTGTAATTTCTCTCTGTCTCTCTCTCTCTGTGTAACACCTCTCTCTGTACTCACTGTGTAATTTCTGTCTCTGTGTAACACCTCTCTCTGTACTCACTGTGTAATTTCTCTCTCTCTCTCTCTCTGTGTAACACCTCTCTCTGTACTCACTGTGTAATTTCTCTCTGTCTCTCTCTCGCTGTGCAACACCTCTCTCTGTACTCACTGTGTAATTTCTCTCTGTCTCTCTCTCTCGCTGTGTAACACCTCTCTCTGTACTCACTGTGTAATTTCTCTCTCTCTCTCTCTCTCACTGTGTAACACCTCTCTCTGTACTCAGTGTAATTTCTCTCTCTCTCTCTCGCTGTGTAACACCTCTCTCTGTACTGTGTAATTTCTCTCTCTCCCTCCCTTGCTGTGTAACACCTCTCTCTGTACTCACTGTGTAATTTCTCTCTCTCTCTCTCTCTCACTGTGTAACACCTCTCTCTGTACTCACTGTATAATTTCTCTCTCTCTCTCTTGCTGTGTAACACCTCTCTCTGTACTCACTGTGTAATTTCTCTCTCTCTCTCGCTGTGTGACACCTCTCTCTGTACTCACTGTGTACTTTCTCTCTCTCTCTCTTGCTGTGTAACACCTCTCACTGTATAATTTCTCTCTCTCTCTCTTGCTGTGTAACACCTCTCTCTGTACTCACTGTGTAATTTCTCTCTCTCTCTCTCTCGCTGTGTAACACCTCTCTCTGTACTCACTGTGTAATTTCTCTATCTCTCTCTCTCTGTGTAACACCTCTCTCTGTACTCACTGTAATTTCTCTCTCTCTCTCTCGCTCTGTAACACCTCTCTCTATACTCACTGTGTAATTTCTCTCTCTCTCTCTCTCTCTTGCTGTGTAACACCTCTCTCTGTACTCACTATGTAATTTCTCTCTCTCTCTTGCTGTGTAACACCTCTCTCTGTACTCACTATGTAATTTCTCTCTCTCTCTGTGTAACACCTCTCTCTGTACTCACTGTGTAATATCTCTCTCTCTCTGTCTCTCTCTCTCGCTGTGTAACACCTCTCTCCGTACTCACTGTGTAATTTCTCTCTGTCTCTATCTCTCTCTGTGTAACACCTCTCTCTCTACTTACTGTGTAATTTCTCTCTCTCTCTGTGTAACACCTCTCTCTGTACTCACTGTGTAATTTCTCTCTCTCTCTCTCTCTGTGTAACACATCTCTCTGTACTCACTGTGTAATTTCTCTCTCTCTCTCTCTGCGTAACACATCTCTGTACTCAATGTGTAATTTTTCTCTCTCTCTGTGTAACACCTCTCTCTGTACTCACTGTGTAATTTCTCTTTCTCTCTCTCTCTGTGTAACACCTCTTTCTGTACTCACTGTGTAATTTCTCTCTCTCTCTCTCTCGCTGTGTAACACTTCTCTCTGTACTCACTGTGTAATTTCTCTCTCTCTCTCTCTCGCTGTGTAACACCTCTCTCTGTACTCACTGTGTAATTTCTCTCTCTCTCGCTGTGTAACACCTCTCTCTGTACTCTCTGTGTAATTTCTCTCTGTCTCTCTTGCTGTGTAACACCTCTCTCTGTACACACTGTGTAATTTCTCTCTCTCTCTCTCTTGCTGTGTAACACATCTCTGTACTCACTGTAATTTCTCTCTGTCTCTCTCTCGCTGTGTAACACATCTCTCTCTACTCACTGTAATTTCTCTCTGTCTCTCTCTCGCTGTGTAACACCTCTCTCTGTACTCAATGTGTAATTTTTCTCTCTCTCTGTGTAACACCTCTCTCTGTACTCACTGTGTAATTTCTCTCTATCTCTCTCTCGCTGTGTAACACCTCTCTGTACTCAGTGCAATTTTTCTCTCTCTCTGTGTAACACCTCTCTCTGTACTCACTGTGTAATTTCTCTTTCTCTCTCTCTCTGTGTAATACCTCTTTCTGTACTCACTGTGTAATTTCTCTCTCTCTCTCTCTCTCTTGCTGTGTAACACCTCTCTCTGTACTCACTGTGTAATTTCTCTCTCGCTCTCGCTGTGTAACACTTCTCTCTGTACTCACTGTGTAATTTCTCTCTCTCTCTCTCTCTGTGTAAAACCTCTCTCTGTACTCAGTGTAATTTCTCTCTCTCTCGCTGTGTAACACCTCTCTCTGTACTCATTGTGTAATTTCTCTCTCTCTCTCTCTCTCTGTGTAACACCTCTGTCTGTACTCACTGTGTAATTTCTCTCTCTCTCTCTCTCTCTCGCTGTGTAACACCTCTCTCTGTACTCACTGTGTAATTTCTCTCTCTCTCGCTGTGTAACGCCTCTCTCTGTACTCACTGTGTAATTTCTCTCTCTCTCTGTGTAACACCTCTCTCTGTACTGACTATGTAATTTCTCTCTCTCTCTCTCTCTGTAACACCTCTCTCTGTACTCACTGTGTAATTTCTCTCTCTCTCTGTGTAACACCTCTCTCTGTACTCACTGTGTAATTTCTCTCTCTCTCTCTCTGTGTAACACCTCTCTCTGTCCTCACTGTGTAATTTCTCTCTCGCTCTCTCTCGCTGTGTGACACCTCTCTCTGTACTCACTGTGTAATTTCTCTCTCTCTCTGTGTAACACCTCTCTCTGTACTCACTAATTTCTCTCTCTCTCGCTGTGTAACACCTCTCTCTGTACTCACTGTGTAATTTCTCTCTCTCTCGCTGTGTAACACCTCTCTCTGTACTCACTGTGTAATTTCTCTCTCTCTCTCTATCTCTGTGTCACACCTCTCTCTGTACTCACTGTAATTTCTCTCTCTCTCTCGCTGTGTAACACCCCTCTCTATACTCACTGTGTAAGTTCTCTCTCTCTCTCTCTTGCTGTGTAACACCTCTCTCTGTAATCACTGTGTAATTTCTCTCTCTCTCTCTTGCTGTGTAACTCCTCTCTCTGTACTCAGTGTAATTTCTCTCTCTCTCTCTCTCTTGCCGTGTAAAACCTCTCTCTGTACTCACTGTGTAATTTCTCTCTCTCTCTGTGTAACACCTCTCTCTGTACTCACTGTGTAATTTCTCTCTCTCTCTCTCTCTCACTATGTAACACCTCTCTCTGTACTCAGTGTAATTTCTCTCTCTCTCTCTCGCTGTGTAACACCTCTCTCTGTACTGTGTAATTTCTCTCTCTCCCTCCCTTGCTGTGTAACACCTCTCTCTGTACTCACTGTGTAATTTCCCTCTCTCTCTCTCTCTCACTGTGTAACACCTCTCTCTGTACTCACTGTATAATTTCTCTCTCTCTCTCTTGCTGTGTAACACCTCTCTCTGTACTCACTGTGTAATTTCTCTCTCTCTCTCGCTGTGTGACACCTCTCTCTGTACTCACTGTGTACTTTCTCTCTCTCTCTCTTGCTGTGTAACACCTCTCACTGTATAATTTCTCTCTCTCTCTCTTGCTGTGTAACACCTCTCTCTGTACTCACTGTGTAATTTCTCTCTCTCTCTCTCTCGCTGTGTAACACCTCTCTCTGTACTCACTGTGTAATTTCTCTATCTCTCTCTCTCTGTGTAACACCTCTCTCTGTACTCACTGTAATTTCTCTCTCTCTCTCTCGCTCTGTAACACCTCTCTCTATACTCACTGTGTAATTTCTCTCTCTCTCTCTCTCTCTTGCTGTGTAACACCTCTCTCTGTACTCACTGTGTAATTTCTCTCTCTCTCTTGCTGTGTAACACCTCTCTCTGTACTCACTATGTAATTTCTCTCTCTCTCTGTGTAACACCTCTCTCTGTACTCACTGTGTAATATCTCTCTCTCTCTGTCTCTCTCTCTCGCTGTGTAACACCTCTCTCCGTACTCACTGTGTAATTTCTCTCTGTCTCTATCTCTCTCTGTGTAACACCTCTCTCTCTACTTACTGTGTAATTTCTCTCTCTCTCTGTGTAACACCTCTCTCTGTACTCACTGTGTAATTTCTCTCTCTCTCTCTCTCTGTGTAACACATCTCTCTGTACTCACTGTGTAATTTCTCTCTCTCTCTCTCTGCGTAACACATCTCTGTACTCAATGTGTAATTTTTCTCTCTCTCTGTGTAACACCTCTCTCTGTACTCACTGTGTAATTTCTCTCTATCTCTCTCTCGCTGTGTAACACCTCTCTGTACTCAGTGTAATTTTTCTCTCTCTCTGTGTAACACCTCTCTCTGTACTCACTGTGTAATTTCTCTTTCTCTCTCTCTCTGTGTAACACCTCTTTCTGTACTCACTGTGTAATTTCTCCCTCTCTCTCTCTCTCTCTCTTGCTGTGTAACACCTCTCTCTGTACTCACTGTGTAATTTCTCTCTCTCTCTCTCTCGCTGTGTAACACTTCTCTCTGTACTCACTGTGTAATTTCTCTCTCTCTCTCTCTCGCTGTGTAACACCTCTCTCTGTACTCACTGTGTAATTTCTCTCTCTCTTGCTGTGTAACACCTCTCTCTGTACTCTCTGTGTAATTTCTCTCTGTCTCTCTTGCTGTGTAACACCTCTCTCTGTACACACTGTGTAATTTCTCTCTCTCTCTCTCTTGCTGTGTAACACATCTCTGTACTCACTGTAATTTCTCTCTGTCTCTCTCTCGCTGTGTAACACATCTCTCTCTACTCACTGTAATTTCTCTCTGTCTCTCTCTCGCTGTGTAACACCTCTCTCTGTACTCAATGTGTAATTTTTCTCTCTCTCTGTGTAACACCTCTCTCTGTACTCACTGTGTAATTTCTCTCTATCTCTCTCTCGCTGTGTAACACCTCTCTGTACTCAGTGCAATTTTTCTCTCTCTCTGTGTAACACCTCTCTCTGTACTCACTGTGTAATTTCTCTTTCTCTCTCTCTCTGTGTAATACCTCTTTCTGTACTCACTGTGTAATTTCTCTCTCTCTCTCTCTCTCTCTTGCTGTGTAACACCTCTCTCTGTACTCACTGTGTAATTTCTCTCTCGCTCTCGCTGTGTAACACTTCTCTCTGTACTCACTGTGTAATTTCTCTCTCTCTCTCTCTCTGTGTAAAACCTCTCTCTGTACTCAGTGTAATTTCTCTCTCTCTCGCTGTGTAACACCTCTCTCTGTACTCATTGTGTAATTTCTCTCTCTCTCTCTCTCTCTGTGTAACACCTCTGTCTGTACTCACTGTGTAATTTCTCTCTCTCTCTCTCTCTCTCGCTGTGTAACACCTCTCTCTGTACTCACTGTGTAATTTCTCTCTCTCTCGCTGTGTAACACCTCTCTCTGTACTCACTGTGTAATTTCTCTCTCTCTCTGTGTAACACCTCTCTCTGTACTGACTATGTAATTTCTCTCTCTCTCTCTCTCTGTAACACCTCTCTCTGTACTCACTGTGTAATTTCTCTCTCTCTCTGTGTAACACCTCTCTCTGTACTCACTGTGTAATTTCTCTCTCTCTCTCTCTGTGTAACACCTCTCTCTGTATTCACTGTGTAATTTCTCTCTCGCTCTCTCTCGCTGTGTGACACCTCTCTCTGTACTCACTGTGTAATTTCTCTCTCTCTCTGTGTAACACCTCTCTCTGTACTCACTAATTTCTCTCTCTCTCGCTGTGTAACACCTCTCTCTGTACTCACTGTGTAATTTCTCTCTCTCGCTGTGTAACACCTCTCTCTGTACTCACTGTGTAATTTCTCTCTCTCTCTCTATCTCTGTGTCACACCTCTCTCTGTACTCACTGTAATTTCTCTCTCTCTCTCGCTGTGTAACACCTCTCTCTATACTCACTGTGTAAGTTCTCTCTCTCTCTCTCTTGCTGTGTAACACCTCTCTCTGTACTCACTGTGTAATTTCTCTCTCTCTCTCTTGCTGTGTAACTCCTCTCTCTGTACTCAGTGTAATTTCTCTCTCTCTCTCTCTCTTGCCGTGTAAAACCTCTCTCTGTACTCACTGTGTAATTTCTCTCTCTCTCTGTGTAACACCTCTCTCTGTACTCACTGTGTAATATCTCTCTCTCTCTCTCTCGCTGTGTAACACCTCTCTCCGTACTCACTGTGTAATTTCTCTGTCTCTCTCTCTCTCTGTGTAACACCTCTCTGTACTCACTGTGTAATTTCTCTCTCTCTCTGTGTAACACCTCTCTCTGTACTCACTGTGTAATTTCTCTGTCTCTCTCTCGCTGTGTAACACCTCTCTCTGTACTCACTGTGTAATTTCTCTCTGTCTCTCTCTCTCTTGCTGTGTAACACCTCTCTCTGTACTCACTGTGTAATTTCTCTCTCTCTCTCTCTCTCTGTGTAACACCTCTCTCTGTACTCACTGTGATTTCTCTCTCTCTCTCTCGCTGTGTAAGTCCTCTCTCTGTACTCAATGTGTAATTTCTCTCTCTCGCTGTGTAACACCTCTCTCTGTACTCACTGTGTAATTTCTCTCTCTCTCAGTGTAACACCTCTCTCTGTACTCACTGTGTAATTTCTCTCTATCTCTCTCTCTCTGTGTAACACCTCTCTCTGTACTCACTGTGTAATTTCTCTCTCTGTGTAACACCTCTCTCTGTACTCACTGTGTAATCTCTCTCTCTCTCTCTCTCTGTGTAACACCTCTCTCTGTACTCACTCTGTAATTTCTCTCTGTCTCTCTCTCGCTGTGCAACACCTCTCTCTGTACTCACTGTGTAATTTCTCTCTGTCTCTCTCTCTCGCTGTGTAACACCTCTCTCTGTACTCACTGTGTAATTTCTCTCTCTCTCTCTCTCTCACTGTGTAACACCTCTCTCTGTACTCAGTGTAATTTCTCTCTCTCTCTCTCTCGCTGTGTAACACCTCTCTCTGTACTGTGTAATTTCTCTCTCTCCCTCCCTTGCTGTGTAACACCTCTCTCTGTACTCACTGTGTAATTTCTCTCTCTCTCTCTCTCTCACTGTGTAACACCTCTCTCTGTACTCACTGTATAATTTCTCTCTCTCTCTCTTGCTGTGTAACACCTCTCTCTGTACTCACTGTGTAATTTCTCTCTCTCTCTCGCTGTGTAACACCTCTCTCTGTACTCACTGTGTAATATCTCTCTCTCTCTCTCTCGCTGTGTAACACCTCTCTCCGTACTCACTGTGTAATTTCTCTGTCTCTCTCTCTCTGTGTAACACCTCTCTGTACTCACTGTGTAATTTCTCTCTCTCTCTGTGTAACACCTCTCTCTGTACTCACTGTGTAATTTCTCTGTCTCTCTCTCGCTGTGTAACACCTCTCTCTGTACTCACTGTGTAATTTCTCTCTGTCTCTCTCTCTCTCTTGCTGTGTAACCCCTCTCTCTGTACTCACTGTGTAATTTCTCTCTCTCTCTCTCTCTCTGTGTAACACCTCTCTCTGTACTCACTGTAATTTCTCTCTCTCTCTCTCGCTGTGTAAGTCCTCTCTCTGTACTCAATGTGTAATTTCTCTCTCTCGCTGTGTAACACCTCTCTCTGTACTCACTGTGTAATTTCTCTCTCTCTCTGTGTAACACCTCTTTCTGTACGCACTGTGTAATTTCTCTCTGTCTCTCTCTCTCTGTGTAACACCTCTCTCTGTACTCACTGTGTAATTTCTCTCTCTGTGTAACACCTCTCTCTGTACTCAGTGTAATTTCTCTCTCTCTCTCTCTCTGTGTAACACCTCTCTCTGTACTCACTGTGTAATTTCTCTCTGTCTCTCTCTCTCGCTGTGTAACACCTCTCTCTGTACTCACTGTGTAATTTCTCTCTCTCTCTCTCTCTCAATGTGGAACACCTCTCTCTGTACTCCGTGTAATTTCTCTCTCTCTCTCTCGCTGTGTAACACCTCTCTCTGTACTGTGTAATTTCTCTCTCTCCCTCCCTTGCTGTGTAACACCTCTCTCTGTACTCACTGTGTAATTTCTCTCTCTCTCTCTCCCTCACTGTGTAACACCTCTCTCTGTACTCACTGTATAATTTCTCTCTCTCTCTCTTGCTGTGTAACACCTCTCTCTGTACTCACTGTGTAATTTCTCTCTCTCGCTGTGTGACACCTCTCTCTGTACTCACTGTTTACTTTCTCTCTCTCTCTCTCTTGCTGTGTAACACCTCTCTCTGTACTCACTGTATAATTTCTCTCTCTCTCTCTTGCTGTGTAACACCTCTCTCTGTACTCACTGTAATTTCTCTCTCTCTCTCTCTCGCTGTGTAACACCTCTCTCTGTACTCACTGTGTAATTTCTCTATCTCTCTCTCTCTGTGTAACACCTCTCTCTGTACTCACGGTAATTTCTCTCTCTCTCTCTCGCTCTGTAACACCTCTCTCTATACTCACTGTGTAATTTCTCTCTCTCTCTCTTGCTGTGTAACACCTCTCTCTGTACTCACTGTGTAATTTCTCTCTCTCTCTTGCTGTGTAACACCTCTCTCTGTACTCACTATGTAATTTCTCTCTCTCTCTGTGTAACACCTCTCTCTGTACTCACTGTGTAATATCTCTCTCTCTCTGTCTCTCTCTCTCGCTGTGTAACACCTCTCTCCGTACTCACTGTGTAATTTCTCTCTGTCTCTAACTCTCTCTGTGTAACACCTCTCTCTGTACTCACTGTGTAATTTCTCTCTCTCTCTCTCTGTGTAACACATCTCTCTGTACTCACTGTGTAATTTCTCTCTCTCTCTGCGTAACACATCTCTGTACTCAATGTGTAATTTTTCTCTCTCTCTGTGTAACACCTCTCTCTGTACTCACTGTGTAATTTCTCTTTCTCTCTCTCTCTGTGTAACACCTCTTTCTGTACTCACTGTGTAATTTCTCTCTCTCTCTCTCTCTCTCTCTTGATGTGTAACACCTCTCTCTGTACTCACTGTGTAATTTCTCTCTCTCTCTCTCTCGCTGTGTAACACTTCTCTCTGTACTCACTGTGTAATTTCTCTCTCTCTCTCTCTCGCTGTGTAACACCTCTCTCTGTACTCACCGTGTAATTTCTCTCTCTCTCGCTGTGTAACACCTCTCTCTGTACTCTCTGTGTAATTTCTCTCTGTCTCTCTTGCTGTGTAACACCTCTCTCTGTACACACTGTGTAATTCTCTCTCTCTCTCTCTTGCTGTGTAACACATCTCTGTACTCACTGTAATTTCTCTCTGTCTCTCTCTCGCTGTGTAACACATCTCTCTCTACTCACTGTAATTTCTCTCTGTCTCTCTCTCGCTGTGTAACACCTCTCTCTGTACTCAATGTGTAATTTTTCTCTCTCTCTGTGTAACACCTCTCTCTGTACTCACTGTGTAATTTCTCTCTATCTCTCTCTCGCTGTGTAACACCTCTCTGTACTCAGTGCAATTTTTCTCTCTCTCTGTGTAACACCTCTCTCTGTACTCACTGTGTAATTTCTCTTACTCTCTCTCTCTGTGTAATACCTCTTTCTGTACTCACTGTGTAATTTCTCTCTCTCTCTCTCTCTCTCTCTTGCTGTGTAACACCTCTCTCTGTACTCACTGTGTAATTTCTCTCTCGCTCTCGCTGTGTAACACTTCTCTCTGTACTCACTGTGTAATTTCTCTCTCTCTCTCTCTGTGTAAAACCTCTCTCTGTACTCAGTGTAATTTCTCTCTCTCTCGCTGTGTAACACCTCTCTCTGTACTCATTGTGTAATTTCTCTCTCTCTCTCTCTCTCTGTGTAACACCTCTGTCTGTACTCACTGTGTAATTTCTCTCTCTCTCTCTCTCTCTCGCTGTGTAACACCTCTCTCTGTACTCACTGTGTAATTTCTCTCTCTCTCGCTGTGTAACAGCTCTCTCTGTACTCACTGTGTAATTTCTCTCTCTCTCTGTGTAACACCTCTCTCTGTACTGACTATGTAATTTCTCTCTCTCTCTCTCTCTGTAACACCTCTCTCTGTACTCACTGTGTAATTTCTCTCTCTCTCTGTGTAACACCTCTCTCTGTACTCACTGTGTAATTTCTCTCTCTCTCTCTCTGTGTAACACCTCTCTCTGTCCTCACTGTGTAATTTCTCTCTCGCTCTCTCTCGCTGTGTGACACCTCTCTCTGTACTCACTGTGTAATTTCTCTCTCTCTCTGTGTAACACCTCTCTCTGTACTCACTAATTTCTCTCTCTCTCGCTGTGTAACACCTCTCTCTGTACTCACTGTGTAATTTCTCTCTCTCTCGCTGTGTAACACCTCTCTCTGTACTCACTGTGTAATTTCTCTCTCTCTCTCTATCTCTGTGTCACACCTCTCTCTGTACTCACTGTAATTTCTCTCTCTCTCTCGCTGTGTAACACCCCTCTCTATACTCACTGTGTAAGTTCTCTCTCTCTCTCTCTTGCTGTGTAACACCTCTCTCTGTAATCACTGTGTAATTTCTCTCTCTCTCTCTTGCTGTGTAACTCCTCTCTCTGTACTCAGTGTAATTTCTCTCTCTCTCTCTCTCTTGCCGTGTAAAACCTCTCTCTGTACTCACTGTGTAATTTCTCTCTCTCTCTGTGTAACACCTCTCTCTGTACTCACTGTGTAATTTCTCTCTCTCTCTCTCTCTCTCACTATGTAACACCTCTCTCTGTACTCAGTGTAATTTCTCTCTCTCTCTCTCGCTGTGTAACACCTCTCTCTGTACTGTGTAATTTCTCTCTCTCCCTCCCTTGCTGTGTAACACCTCTCTCTGTACTCACTGTGTAATTTCTCTCTCTCTCTCTCTCTCACTGTGTAACACCTCTCTCTGTACTCACTGTATAATTTCTCTCTCTCTCTCTTGCTGTGTAACACCTCTCTCTGTACTCACTGTGTAATTTCTCTCTCTCTCTCGCTGTGTGACACCTCTCTCTGTACTCACTGTGTACTTTCTCTCTCTCTCTCTTGCTGTGTAACACCTCTCACTGTATAATTTCTCTCTCTCTCTCTTGCTGTGTAACACCTCTCTCTGTACTCACTGTGTAATTTCTCTCTCTCTCTCTCTCTCTGTGTAACACCTCTCTCTGTACTCACTGTGTAATTTCTCTCTCTCTCTCTCGCTGTGTAACACCTCTCTCTGTACTCACTGTGTAATTTCTCTCTCTCTCTCTCTCTCACTGTGTAACACCTCTCTCTGTACTCACTGTATAATTTCTCTCTCTCTCTCTTGCTGTGTAACACCTCTCTCTGTACTCACTGTGTAATTTCTCTCTCTCTCTCGCTGTGTGACACCTCTCTCTGTACTCACTGTGTACTTTCTCTCTCTCTCTCTTGCTGTGTAACACCTCTCACTGTATAATTTCTCTCTCTCTCTCTTGCTGTGTAACACCTCTCTCTGTACTCACTGTGTAATTTCTCTCTCTCTCTCTCTCGCTGTGTAACACCTCTCTCTGTACTCACTGTGTAATTTCTCTATCTCTCTCTCTCTGTGTAACACCTCTCTCTGTACTCACTGTAATTTCTCTCTCTCTCTCTCGCTCTGTAACACCTCTCTCTATACTCACTGTGTAATTTCTCTCTCTCTCTCTCTCTCTTGCTGTGTAACACCTCTCTCTGTACTCACTGTGTAATTTCTCTCTCTCTCTTGCTGTGTAACACCTCTCTCTGTACTCACTATGTAATTTCTCTCTCTCTCTGTGTAACACCTCTCTCTGTACTCACTGTGTAATATCTCTCTCTCTCTGTCTCTCTCTCTCGCTGTGTAACACCTCTCTCCGTACTCACTGTGTAATTTCTCTCTGTCTCTATCTCTCTCTGTGTAACACCTCTCTCTCTACTTACTGTGTAATTTCTCTCTCTCTCTGTGTAACACCTCTCTCTGTACTCACTGTGTAATTTCTCTCTCTCTCTCTCTCTGTGTAACACATCTCTCTGTACTCACTGTGTAATTTCTCTCTCTCTCTCTCTGCGTAACACATCTCTGTACTCAATGTGTAATTTTTCTCTCTCTCTGTGTAACACCTCTCTCTGTACTCACTGTGTAATTTCTCTTTCTCTCTCTCTCTGTGTAACACCTCTTTCTGTACTCACTGTGTAATTTCTCTCTCTCTCTCTCTCGCTGTGTAACACTTCTCTCTGTACTCACTGTGTAATTTCTCTCTCTCTCTCTCTCGCTGTGTAACACCTCTCTCTGTACTCACTGTGTAATTTCTCTCTCTCTCGCTGTGTAACACCTCTCTCTGTACTCTCTGTGTAATTTCTCTCTGTCTCTCTTGCTGTGTAACACCTCTCTCTGTACACACTGTGTAATTTCTCTCTCTCTCTCTCTTGCTGTGTAACACATCTCTGTACTCACTGTAATTTCTCTCTGTCTCTCTCTCGCTGTGTAACACATCTCTCTCTACTCACTGTAATTTCTCTCTGTCTCTCTCTCGCTGTGTAACACCTCTCTCTGTACTCAATGTGTAATTTTTCTCTCTCTCTGTGTAACACCTCTCTCTGTACTCACTGTGTAATTTCTCTCTATCTCTCTCTCGCTGTGTAACACCTCTCTGTACTCAGTGCAATTTTTCTCTCTCTCTGTGTAACACCTCTCTCTGTACTCACTGTGTAATTTCTCTTTCTCTCTCTCTCTGTGTAATACCTCTTTCTGTACTCACTGTGTAATTTCTCTCTCTCTCTCTCTCTCTCTTGCTGTGTAACACCTCTCTCTGTACTCACTGTGTAATTTCTCTCTCGCTCTCGCTGTGTAACACTTCTCTCTGTACTCACTGTGTAATTTCTCTCTCTCTCTCTCTCTGTGTAAAACCTCTCTCTGTACTCAGTGTAATTTCTCTCTCTCTCGCTGTGTAACACCTCTCTCTGTACTCATTGTGTAATTTCTCTCTCTCTCTCTCTCTCTGTGTAACACCTCTGTCTGTACTCACTGTGTAATTTCTCTCTCTCTCTCTCTCTCTCTCGCTGTGTAACACCTCTCTCTGTACTCACTGTGTAATTTCTCTCTCTCTCGCTGTGTAACGCCTCTCTCTGTACTCACTGTGTAATTTCTCTCTCTCTCTGTGTAACACCTCTCTCTGTACTGACTATGTAATTTCTCTCTCTCTCTCTCTCTGTAACACCTCTCTCTGTACTCACTGTGTAATTTCTCTCTCTCTCTGTGTAACACCTCTCTCTGTACTCACTGTGTAATTTCTCTCTCTCTCTCTCTGTGTAACACCTCTCTCTGTCCTCACTGTGTAATTTCTCTCTCGCTCTCTCTCGCTGTGTGACACCTCTCTCTGTACTCACTGTGTAATTTCTCTCTCTCTCTGTGTAACACCTCTCTCTGTACTCACTAATTTCTCTCTCTCTCGCTGTGTAACACCTCTCTCTGTACTCACTGTGTAATTTCTCTCTCTCTCGCTGTGTAACACCTCTCTCTGTACTCACTGTGTAATTTCTCTCTCTCTCTCTATCTCTGTGTCACACCTCTCTCTGTACTCACTGTAATTTCTCTCTCTCTCTCGCTGTGTAACACCCCTCTCTATACTCACTGTGTAAGTTCTCTCTCTCTCTCTCTTGCTGTGTAACACCTCTCTCTGTAATCACTGTGTAATTTCTCTCTCTCTCTCTTGCTGTGTAACTCCTCTCTCTGTACTCAGTGTAATTTCTCTCTCTCTCTCTCTCTTGCCGTGTAAAACCTCTCTCTGTACTCACTGTGTAATTTCTCTCTCTCTCTGTGTAACACCTCTCTCTGTACTCACTGTGTAATTTCTCTCTCTCTCTCTCTCTCACTATGTAACACCTCTCTCTGTACTCAGTGTAATTTCTCTCTCTCTCTCTCGCTGTGTAACACCTCTCTCTGTACTGTGTAATTTCTCTCTCTCCCTCCCTTGCTGTGTAACACCTCTCTCTGTACTCACTGTGTAATTTCTCTCTCTCTCTCTCTCTCACTGTGTAACACCTCTCTCTGTACTCACTGTATAATTTCTCTCTCTCTCTCTTGCTGTGTAACACCTCTCTCTGTACTCACTGTGTAATTTCTCTCTCTCTCTCGCTGTGTGACACCTCTCTCTGTACTCACTGTGTACTTTCTCTCTCTCTCTCTTGCTGTGTAACACCTCTCACTGTATAATTTCTCTCTCTCTCTCTTGCTGTGTAACACCTCTCTCTGTACTCACTGTGTAATTTCTCTCTCTCTCTCTCTCGCTGTGTAACACCTCTCTCTGTACTCACTGTGTAATTTCTCTATCTCTCTCTCTCTGTGTAACACCTCTCTCTGTACTCACTGTAATTTCTCTCTCTCTCTCTCGCTCTGTAACACCTCTCTCTATACTCACTGTGTAATTTCTCTCTCTCTCTCTCTCTCTTGCTGTGTAACACCTCTCTCTGTACTCACTGTGTAATTTCTCTCTCTCTCTATCTCTCTCTGTGTAACACCTCTCTCTCTACTTACTGTGTAATTTCTCTCTCTCTCTGTGTAACACCTCTCTCTGTACTCACTGTGTAATTTCTCTCTCTCTCTCTCTCTGTGTAACACATCTCTCTGTACTCACTGTGTAATTTCTCTCTCTCTCTCTCTGCGTAACACATCTCTGTACTCAATGTGTAATTTTTCTCTCTCTCTGTGTAACACCTCTCTCTGTACTCACTGTGTAATTTCTCTCTATCTCTCTCTCGCTGTGTAACACCTCTCTGTACTCAGTGTAATTTTTCTCTCTCTCTGTGTAACACCTCTCTCTGTACTCACTGTGTAATTTCTCTTTCTCTCTCTCTCTGTGTAACACCTCTTTCTGTACTCACTGTGTAATTTCTCCCTCTCTCTCTCTCTCTCTCTTGCTGTGTAACACCTCTCTCTGTACTCACTGTGTAATTTCTCTCTCTCTCTCTCTCGCTGTGTAACACTTCTCTCTGTACTCACTGTGTAATTTCTCTCTCTCTCTCTCTCGCTGTGTAACACCTCTCTCTGTACTCACTGTGTAATTTCTCTCTCTCTTGCTGTGTAACACCTCTCTCTGTACTCTCTGTGTAATTTCTCTCTGTCTCTCTTGCTGTGTAACACCTCTCTCTGTACACACTGTGTAATTTCTCTCTCTCTCTCTCTTGCTGTGTAACACATCTCTGTACTCACTGTAATTTCTCTCTGTCTCTCTCTCGCTGTGTAACACATCTCTCTCTACTCACTGTAATTTCTCTCTGTCTCTCTCTCGCTGTGTAACACCTCTCTCTGTACTCAATGTGTAATTTTTCTCTCTCTCTGTGTAACACCTCTCTCTGTACTCACTGTGTAATTTCTCTCTATCTCTCTCTCGCTGTGTAACACCTCTCTGTACTCAGTGCAATTTTTCTCTCTCTCTGTGTAACACCTCTCTCTGTACTCACTGTGTAATTTCTCTTTCTCTCTCTCTCTGTGTAATACCTCTTTCTGTACTCACTGTGTAATTTCTCTCTCTCTCTCTCTCTCTTGCTGTGTAACACCTCTCTCTGTACTCACTGTGTAATTTCTCTCTCGCTCTCGCTGTGTAACACTTCTCTCTGTACTCACTGTGTAATTTCTCTCTCTCTCTCTCTCTGTGTAAAACCTCTCTCTGTACTCAGTGTAATTTCTCTCTCGCTGTGTAACACCTCTCTCTGTACTCATTGTGTAATTTCTCTCTCTCTCTCTCTCTCTGTGTAACACCTCTGTCTGTACTCACTGTGTAATTTCTCTCTCTCTCTCTCTCTCTCGCTGTGTAACACCTCTCTCTGTACTCACTGTGTAATTTCTCTCTCTCTCGCTGTGTAACACCTCTCTCTGTACTCACTGTGTAATTTCTCTCTCTCTCTGTGTAACACCTCTCTCTGTACTGACTATGTAATTTCTCTCTCTCTCTCTCTCTGTAACACCTCTCTCTGTACTCACTGTGTAATTTCTCTCTCTCTCTGTGTAACACCTCTCTCTGTACTCACTGTGTAATTTCTCTCTCTCTCTCTCTGTGTAACACCTCTCTCTGTATTCACTGTGTAATTTCTCTCTCGCTCTCTCTCGCTGTGTGACACCTCTCTCTGTACTCACTGTGTAATTTCTCTCTCTCTCTGTGTAACACCTCTCTCTGTACTCACTAATTTCTCTCTCTCTCGCTGTGTAACACCTCTCTCTGTACTCACTGTGTAATTTCTCTCTCTCGCTGTGTAACACCTCTCTCTGTACTCACTGTGTAATTTCTCTCTCTCTCTCTATCTCTGTGTCACACCTCTCTCTGTACTCACTGTAATTTCTCTCTCTCTCTCGCTGTGTAACACCTCTCTCTATACTCACTGTGTAAGTTCTCTCTCTCTCTCTCTTGCTGTGTAACACCTCTCTCTGTACTCACTGTGTAATTTCTCTCTCTCTCTCTTGCTGTGTAACTCCTCTCTCTGTACTCAGTGTAATTTCTCTCTCTCTCTCTCTCTTGCCGTGTAAAACCTCTCTCTGTACTCACTGTGTAATTTCTCTCTCTCTCTGTGTAACACCTCTCTCTGTACTCACTGTGTAATATCTCTCTCTCTCTCTCGCTGTGTAACACCTCTCTCCGTACTCACTGTGTAATTTCTCTGTCTCTCTCTCTCTCTGTGTAACACCTCTCTGTACTCACTGTGTAATTTCTCTCTCTCTCTGTGTAACACCTCTCTCTGTACTCACTGTGTAATTTCTCTGTCTCTCTCTCGCTGTGTAACACCTCTCTCTGTACTCACTGTGTAATTTCTCTCTGTCTCTCTCTCTCTTGCTGTGTAACACCTCTCTCTGTACTCACTGTGTAATTTCTCTCTCTCTCTCTCTCTCTGTGTAACACCTCTCTCTGTACTCACTGTGATTTCTCTCTCTCTCTCTCGCTGTGTAAGTCCTCTCTCTGTACTCAATGTGTAATTTCTCTCTCTCGCTGTGTAACACCTCTCTCTGTACTCACTGTGTAATTTCTCTCTCTCTCTGTGTAACACCTCTCTCTGTACTCACTGTGTAATTTCTCTCTATCTCTCTCTCTCTGTGTAACACCTCTCTCTGTACTCACTGTGTAATTTCTCTCTCTGTGTAACACCTCTCTCTGTACTCACTGTGTAATCTCTCTCTCTCTCTCTCTCTGTGTAACACCTCTCTCTGTACTCACTCTGTAATTTCTCTCTGTCTCTCTCTCGCTGTGCAACACCTCTCTCTGTACTCACTGTGTAATTTCTCTCTGTCTCTCTCTCTCGCTGTGTAACACCTCTCTCTGTACTCACTGTGTAATTTCTCTCTCTCTCTCTCTCTCACTGTGTAACACCTCTCTCTGTACTCAGTGTAATTTCTCTCTCTCTCTCTCTCGCTGTGTAACACCTCTCTCTGTACTGTGTAATTTCTCTCTCTCCCTCCCTTGCTGTGTAACACCTCTCTCTGTACTCACTGTGTAATTTCTCTCTCTCTCTCTCTCTCACTGTGTAACACCTCTCTCTGTACTCACTGTATAATTTCTCTCTCTCTCTCTTGCTGTGTAACACCTCTCTCTGTACTCACTGTGTAATTTCTCTCTCTCTCTCGCTGTGTAACACCTCTCTCTGTACTCACTGTGTAATATCTCTCTCTCTCTCTCTCGCTGTGTAACACCTCTCTCCGTACTCACTGTGTAATTTCTCTGTCTCTCTCTCTCTGTGTAACACCTCTCTGTACTCACTGTGTAATTTCTCTCTCTCTCTGTGTAACACCTCTCTCTGTACTCACTGTGTAATTTCTCTGTCTCTCTCTCGCTGTGTAACACCTCTCTCTGTACTCACTGTGTAATTTCTCTCTGTCTCTCTCTCTCTCTTGCTGTGTAACCCCTCTCTCTGTACTCACTGTGTAATTTCTCTCTCTCTCTCTCTCTCTGTGTAACACCTCTCTCTGTACTCACTGTAATTTCTCTCTCTCTCTCTCGCTGTGTAAGTCCTCTCTCTGTACTCAATGTGTAATTTCTCTCTCTCGCTGTGTAACACCTCTCTCTGTACTCACTGTGTAATTTCTCTCTCTCTCTGTGTAACACCTCTTTCTGTACTCACTGTGTAATTTCTCTCTGTCTCTCTCTCTCTGTGTAACACCTCTCTCTGTACTCACTGCGTAATTTCTCTCTCTGTGTAACACCTCTCTCTGTACTCAGTGTAATTTCTCTCTCTCTCTCTCTCTGTGTAACACCTCTCTCTGTACTCACTGTGTAATTTCTCTCTGTCTCTCTCTCTCGCTGTGTAACACCTCTCTCTGTACTCACTGTGTAATTTCTCTCTCTCTCTCTCTCTCAATGTGGAACACCTCTCTCTGTACTCCGTGTAATTTCTCTCTCTCTCTCTCGCTGTGTAACACCTCTCTCTGTACTGTGTAATTTCTCTCTCTCCCTCCCTTGCTGTGTAACACCTCTCTCTGTACTCACTGTGTAATTTCTCTCTCTCTCTCTCCCTCACTGTGTAACACCTCTCTCTGTACTCACTGTATAATTTCTCTCTCTCTCTCTTGCTGTGTAACACCTCTCTCTGTACTCACTGTGTAATTTCTCTCTCTCGCTGTGTGACACCTCTCTCTGTACTCACTGTTTACTTTCTCTCTCTCTCTCTCTTGCTGTGTAACACCTCTCTCTGTACTCACTGTATAATTTCTCTCTCTCTCTCTTGCTGTGTAACACCTCTCTCTGTACTCACTGTAATTTCTCTCTCTCTCTCTCTCGCTGTGTAACACCTCTCTCTGTACTCACTGTGTAATTTCTCTATCTCTCTCTCTCTGTGTAACACCTCTCTCTGTACTCACGGTAATTTCTCTCTCTCTCTCTCGCTCTGTAACACCTCTCTCTATACTCACTGTGTAATTTCTCTCTCTCTCTCTTGCTGTGTAACACCTCTCTCTGTACTCACTGTGTAATTTCTCTCTCTCTCTTGCTGTGTAACACCTCTCTCTGTACTCACTATGTAATTTCTCTCTCTCTCTGTGTAACACCTCTCTCTGTACTCACTGTGTAATATCTCTCTCTCTCTGTCTCTCTCTCTCGCTGTGTAACACCTCTCTCCGTACTCACTGTGTAATTTCTCTCTGTCTCTATCTCTCTCTGTGTAACACCTCTCTCTCTACTTACTGTGTAATTTCTCTCTCTCTCTGTGTAACACCTCTCTCTGTACTCACTGTGTAATTTCTCTCTCTCTCTCTCTCTGTGTAACACATCTCTCTGTACTCACTGTGTAATTTCTCTCTCTCTCTCTCTGCGCAACACATCTCTGTACTCAATGTGTAATTTTTCTCTCTCTCTGTGTAACACCTCTCTCTGTACTCACTGTGTAATTTCTCTTTCTCTCTCTCTCTGTGTAACACCTCTTTCTGTACTCACTGTGTAATTTCTCTCTCTCTCTCTCTCTTGATGTGTAACACCTCTCTCTGTACTCACTGTGTAATTTCTCTCTCTCTCTCTCTCGCTGTGTAACACTTCTCTCTGTACTCACTGTGTAATTTCTCTCTCTCTCTCTCTCGCTGTGTAACACCTCTCTCTGTACTCACCGTGTAATTTCTCTCTCTCTCGCTGTGTAACACCTCTCTCTGTACTCTGTGTAATTTCTCTCTGTCTCTCTTGCTGTGTAACACCTCTCTCTGTACACACTGTGTAATTCTCTCTCTCTCTCTCTTGCTGTGTAACACATCTCTGTACTCACTGTAATTTCTCTCTGTCTCTCTCTCGCTGTGTAACACATCTCTCTCTACTCACTGTAATTTCTCTCTGTCTCTCTCTCGCTGTGTAACACCTCTCTCTGTACTCAATGTGTAATTTTTCTCTCTCTCTGTGTAACACCTCTCTCTGTACTCACTGTGTAATTTCTCTCTATCTCTCTCTCGCTGTGTAACACCTCTCTGTACTCAGTGCAATTTTTCTCTCTCTCTGTGTAACACCTCTCTCTGTACTCACTGTGTAATTTCTCTTACTCTCTCTCTCTGTGTAATACCTCTTTCTGTACTCACTGTGTAATTTCTCTCTCTCTCTCTCTCTCTCTTGCTGTGTAACACCTCTCTCTGTACTCACTGTGTAATTTCTCTCTCGCTCTCGCTGTGTAACACTTCTCTCTGTACTCACTGTGTAATTTCTCTCTCTCTCTCTCTGTGTAAAACCTCTCTCTGTACTCAGTGTAATTTCTCTCTCTCTCGCTGTGTAACACCTCTCTCTGTACTCATTGTGTAATTTCTCTCTCTCTCTCTCTCTCTGTGTAACACCTCTGTCTGTACTCACTGTGTAATTTCTCTCTCTCTCTCTCTCTCTCGCTGTGTAACACCTCTCTCTGTACTCACTGTGTAATTTCTCTCTCTCTCGCTGTGTAACACCTCTCTCTGTACTCACTGTGTAATTTCTCTCTCTCTCTGTGTAACACCTCTCTCTGTACTGACTATGTAATTTCTCTCTCTCTCTCTCTCTGTAACACCTCTCTCTGTACTCACTGTGTAATTTCTCTCTCTCTCTGTGTAACACCTCTCTCTGTACTCACTGTGTAATTTCTCTCTCTCTCTCTCTGTGTAACACCTCTCTCTGTCCTCACTGTGTAATTTCTCTCTCGCTCTCTCTCGCTGTGTGACACCTCTCTCTGTACTCACTGTGTAATTTCTCTCTCTCTCTGTGTAACACCTCTCTCTGTACTCACTAATTTCTCTCTCTCTCGCTGTGTAACACCTCTCTCTGTACTCACTGTGTAATTTCTCTCTCTCTCGCTGTGTAACACCTCTCTCTGTACTCACTGTGTAATTTCTCTCTCTCTCTCTATCTCTGTGTCACACCTCTCTCTGTACTCACTGTAATTTCTCTCTCTCTCTCGCTGTGTAACACCCCTCTCTATACTCACTGTGTAAGTTCTCTCTCTCTCTCTCTTGCTGTGTAACACCTCTCTCTGTAATCACTGTGTAATTTCTCTCTCTCTCTCTTGCTGTGTAACTCCTCTCTCTGTACTCAGTGTAATTTCTCTCTCTCTCTCTCTCTTGCCGTGTAAAACCTCTCTCTGTACTCACTGTGTAATTTCTCTCTCTCTCTCTCTCTCTCACTATGTAACACCTCTCTCTGTACTCAGTGTAATTTCTCTCTCTCTCTCTCGCTGTGTAACACCTCTCTCTGTACTGTGTAATTTCTCTCTCTCCCTCCCTTGCTGTGTAACACCTCTCTCTGTACTCACTGTGTAATTTCTCTCTCTCTCTCTCTCTCACTGTGTAACACCTCTCTCTGTACTCACTGTATAATTTCTCTCTCTCTCTCTTGCTGTGTAACACCTCTCTCTGTACTCACTGTGTAATTTCTCTCTCTCTCTCGCTGTGTGACACCTCTCTCTGTACTCACTGTGTACTTTCTCTCTCTCTCTCTTGCTGTGTAACACCTCTCACTGTATAATTTCTCTCTCTCTCTCTTGCTGTGTAACATCTCTCTCTGTACTCACTGTGTAATTTCTCTCTCTCTCTCTCTCGCTGTGTAACACCTCTCTCTGTACTCACTGTGTAATTTCTCTATCTCTCTCTCTCTGTGTAACACCTCTCTCTGTACTCACTGTAATTTCTCTCTCTCTCTCTCGCTCTGTAACACCTCTCTCTATACTCACTGTGTAATTTCTCTCTCTCTCTCTCTCTCTTGCTGTGTAACACCTCTCTCTGTACTCACTGTGTAATTTCTCTCTCTCTCTTGCTGTGTAACACCTCTCTCTGTACTCACTATGTAATTTCTCTCTCTCTCTGTGTAACACCTCTCTCTGTACTCACTGTGTAATATCTCTCTCTCTCTGTCTCTCTCTCTCGCTGTGTAACACCTCTCTCCGTACTCACTGTGTAATTTCTCTCTGTCTCTATCTCTCTCTGTGTAACACCTCTCTCTCTACTTACTGTGTAATTTCTCTCTCTCTCTGTGTAACACCTCTCTCTGTACTCACTGTGTAATTTCTCTCTCTCTCTCTCTCTGTGTAACACATCTCTCTGTACTCACTGTGTAATTTCTCTCTCTCTCTCTCTGCGTAACACATCTCTGTACTCAATGTGTAATTTTTCTCTCTCTCTGTGTAACACCTCTCTCTGTACTCACTGTGTAATTTCTCTCTATCTCTCTCTCGCTGTGTAACACCTCTCTGTACTCAGTGTAATTTTTCTCTCTCTCTGTGTAACACCTCTCTCTGTACTCACTGTGTAATTTCTCTTTCTCTCTCTCTCTGTGTAACACCTCTTTCTGTACTCACTGTGTAATTTCTCCCTCTCTCTCTCTCTCTCTCTTGCTGTGTAACACCTCTCTCTGTACTCACTGTGTAATTTCTCTCTCTCTCTCTCTCGCTGTGTAACACTTCTCTCTGTACTCACTGTGTAATTTCTCTCTCTCTCTCTCTCGCTGTGTAACACCTCTCTCTGTACTCACTGTGTAATTTCTCTCTCTCTTGCTGTGTAACACCTCTCTCTGTACTCTCTGTGTAATTTCTCTCTGTCTCTCTTGCTGTGTAACACCTCTCTCTGTACACACTGTGTAATTTCTCTCTCTCTCTCTCTTGCTGTGTAACACATCTCTGTACTCACTGTAATTTCTCTCTGTCTCTCTCTCGCTGTGTAACACATCTCTCTCTACTCACTGTAATTTCTCTCTGTCTCTCTCTCGCTGTGTAACACCTCTCTCTGTACTCAATGTGTAATTTTTCTCTCTCTCTGTGTAACACCTCTCTCTGTACTCACTGTGTAATTTCTCTCTATCTCTCTCTCGCTGTGTAACACCTCTCTGTACTCAGTGCAATTTTTCTCTCTCTCTGTGTAACACCTCTCTCTGTACTCACTGTGTAATTTCTCTTTCTCTCTCTCTCTGTGTAATACCTCTTTCTGTACTCACTGTGTAATTTCTCTCTCTCTCTCTCTCTCTCTTGCTGTGTAACACCTCTCTCTGTACTCACTGTGTAATTTCTCTCTCGCTCTCGCTGTGTAACACTTCTCTCTGTACTCACTGTGTAATTTCTCTCTCTCTCTCTCTCTGTGTAAAACCTCTCTCTGTACTCAGTGTAATTTCTCTCTCTCTCGCTGTGTAACACCTCTCTCTGTACTCATTGTATAATTTCTCTCTCTCTCTCTTGCTGTGTAACACCTCTCTCTGTACTCACTGTATAATTTCTCTCTCTCTCTCTTGCTGTGTAACACCTCTCTCTGTACTCACTGTAATTTCTCTCTCTCTCTCTCTCGCTGTGTAACACCTCTCTCTGTACTCACTGTGTAATTTCTCTATCTCTCTCTCTCTGTGTAACACCTCTCTCTGTACTCACGGTAATTTCTCTCTCTCTCTCTCGCTCTGTAACACCTCTCTCTATACTCACTGTGTAATTTCTCTCTCTCTCTCTTGCTGTGTAACACCTCTCTCTGTACTCACTGTGTAATTTCTCTCTCTCTCTTGCTGTGTAACACCTCTCTCTGTACTCACTATGTAATTTCTCTCTCTCTCTGTGTAACACCTCTCTCTGTACTCACTGTGTAATATCTCTCTCTCTCTGTCTCTCTCTCTCGCTGTGTAACACCTCTCTCCGTACTCACTGTGTAATTTCTCTCTGTCTCTATCTCTCTCTGTGTAACACCTCTCTCTCTACTTACTGTGTAATTTCTCTCTCTCTCTGTGTAACACCTCTCTCTGTACTCACTGTGTAATTTCTCTCTCTCTCTCTCTCTGTGTAACACATCTCTCTGTACTCACTGTGTAATTTCTCTCTCTCTCTCTCTGCGTAACACATCTCTGTACTCAATGTGTAATTTTTCTCTCTCTCTGTGTAACACCTCTCTCTGTACTCACTGTGTAATTTCTCTTTCTCTCTCTCTCTGTGTAACACCTCTTTCTGTACTCACTGTGTAATTTCTCTCTCTCTCTCTCTCTTGATGTGTAACACCTCTCTCTGTACTCACTGTGTAATTTCTCTCTCTCTCTCTCTCGCTGTGTAACACTTCTCTCTGTACTCACTGTGTAATTTCTCTCTCTCTCTCTCTCGCTGTGTAACACCTCTCTCTGTACTCACCGTGTAATTTCTCTCTCTCTCGCTGTGTAACACCTCTCTCTGTACTCTCTGTGTAATTTCTCTCTGTCTCTCTTGCTGTGTAACACCTCTCTCTGTACACACTGTGTAATTCTCTCTCTCTCTCTCTTGCTGTGTAACACATCTCTGTACTCACTGTAATTTCTCTCTGTCTCTCTCTCGCTGTGTAACACATCTCTCTCTACTCACTGTAATTTCTCTCTGTCTCTCTCTCGCTGTGTAACACCTCTCTCTGTACTCAATGTGTAATTTTTCTCTCTCTCTGTGTAACACCTCTCTCTGTACTCACTGTGTAATTTCTCTCTATCTCTCTCTCGCTGTGTAACACCTCTCTGTACTCAGTGCAATTTTTCTCTCTCTCTGTGTAACACCTCTCTCTGTACTCACTGTGTAATTTCTCTTACTCTCTCTCTCTGTGTAATACCTCTTTCTGTACTCACTGTGTAATTTCTCTCTCTCTCTCTCTCTCTCTTGCTGTGTAACACCTCTCTCTGTACTCACTGTGTAATTTCTCTCTCGCTCTCGCTGTGTAACACTTCTCTCTGTACTCACTGTGTAATTTCTCTCTCTCTCTCTCTGTGTAAAACCTCTCTCTGTACTCAGTGTAATTTCTCTCTCTCTCGCTGTGTAACACCTCTCTCTGTACTCATTGTGTAATTTCTCTCTCTCTCTCTCTCTCTGTGTAACACCTCTGTCTGTACTCACTGTGTAATTTCTCTCTCTCTCTCTCTCTCTCGCTGTGTAACACCTCTCTCTGTACTCACTGTGTAATTTCTCTCTCTCTCGCTGTGTAACACCTCTCTCTGTACTCACTGTGTAATTTCTCTCTCTCTCTGTGTAACACCTCTCTCTGTACTGACTATGTAATTTCTCTCTCTCTCTCTCTCTGTAACACCTCTCTCTGTACTCACTGTGTAATTTCTCTCTCTCTCTGTGTAACACCTCTCTCTGTACTCACTGTGTAATTTCTCTCTCTCTCTCTCTGTGTAACACCTCTCTCTGTCCTCACTGTGTAATTTCTCTCTCGCTCTCTCTCGCTGTGTGACACCTCTCTCTGTACTCACTGTGTAATTTCTCTCTCTCTCTGTGTAACACCTCTCTCTGTACTCACTAATTTCTCTCTCTCTCGCTGTGTAACACCTCTCTCTGTACTCACTGTGTAATTTCTCTCTCTCTCGCTGTGTAACACCTCTCTCTGTACTCACTGTGTAATTTCTCTCTCTCTCTCTATCTCTGTGTCACACCTCTCTCTGTACTCACTGTAATTTCTCTCTCTCTCTCGCTGTGTAACACCCCTCTCTATACTCACTGTGTAAGTTCTCTCTCTCTCTCTCTTGCTGTGTAACACCTCTCTCTGTAATCACTGTGTAATTTCTCTCTCTCTCTCTTGCTGTGTAACTCCTCTCTCTGTACTCAGTGTAATTTCTCTCTCTCTCTCTCTCTTGCCGTGTAAAACCTCTCTCTGTACTCACTGTGTAATTTCTCTCTCTCTCTGTGTAACACCTCTCTCTGTACTCACTGTGTAATTTCTCTCTCTCTCTCTCTCTCACTATGTAACACCTCTCTCTGTACTCACTGTATAATTTCTCTCTCTCTCTCTCGCTGTGTAACACCTCTCTCTGTACTGTGTAATTTCTCTCTCTCCCTCCCTTGCTGTGTAACACCTCTCTCTGTACTCACTGTGTAATTTCTCTCTCTCTCTCTCTCTCACTGTGTAACACCTCTCTCTGTACTCACTGTATAATTTCTCTCTCTCTCTCTTGCTGTGTAACACCTCTCTCTGTACTCACTGTGTAATTTCTCTCTCTCTCTCGCTGTGTGACACCTCTCTCTGTACTCACTGTGTACTTTCTCTCTCTCTCTCTTGCTGTGTAACACCTCTCACTGTATAATTTCTCTCTCTCTCTCTTGCTGTGTAACACCTCTCTCTGTACTCACTGTGTAATTTCTCTCTCTCTCTCTCTCGCTGTGTAACACCTCTCTCTGTACTCACTGTGTAATTTCTCTATCTCTCTCTCTCTGTGTAACACCTCTCTCTGTACTCACTGTAATTTCTCTCTCTCTCTCTCGCTCTGTAACACCTCTCTCTATACTCACTGTGTAATTTCTCTCTCTCTCTCTCTCTCTTGCTGTGTAACACCTCTCTCTGTACTCACTGTGTAATTTCTCTCTCTCTCTTGCTGTGTAACACCTCTCTCTGTACTCACTATGTAATTTCTCTCTCTCTCTGTGTAACACCTCTCTCTGTACTCACTGTGTAATATCTCTCTCTCTCTGTCTCTCTCTCTCGCTGTGTAACACCTCTCTCCGTACTCACTGTGTAATTTCTCTCTGTCTCTATCTCTCTCTGTGTAACACCTCTCTCTCTACTTACTGTGTAATTTCTCTCTCTCTCTGTGTAACACCTCTCTCTGTACTCACTGTGTAATTTCTCTCTCTCTCTCTCTCTGTGTAACACATCTCTCTGTACTCACTGTGTAATTTCTCTCTCTCTCTCTCTGCGTAACACATCTCTGTACTCAATGTGTAATTTTTCTCTCTCTCTGTGTAACACCTCTCTCTGTACTCACTGTGTAATTTCTCTCTATCTCTCTCTCGCTGTGTAACACCTCTCTGTACTCAGTGTAATTTTTCTCTCTCTCTGTGTAACACCTCTCTCTGTACTCACTGTGTAATTTCTCTTTCTCTCTCTCTCTGTGTAACACCTCTTTCTGTACTCACTGTGTAATTTCTCCCTCTCTCTCTCTCTCTCTCTTGCTGTGTAACACCTCTCTCTGTACTCACTGTGTAATTTCTCTCTCTCTCTCTCTCGCTGTGTAACACTTCTCTCTGTACTCACTGTGTAATTTCTCTCTCTCTCTCTCTCGCTGTGTAACACCTCTCTCTGTACTCACTGTGTAATTTCTCTCTCTCTTGCTGTGTAACACCTCTCTCTGTACTCTCTGTGTAATTTCTCTCTGTCTCTCTTGCTGTGTAACACCTCTCTCTGTACACACTGTGTAATTTCTCTCTCTCTCTCTCTTGCTGTGTAACACATCTCTGTACTCACTGTAATTTCTCTCTGTCTCTCTCTCGCTGTGTAACACATCTCTCTCTACTCACTGTAATTTCTCTCTGTCTCTCTCTCGCTGTGTAACACCTCTCTCTGTACTCAATGTGTAATTTTTCTCTCTCTCTGTGTAACACCTCTCTCTGTACTCACTGTGTAATTTCTCTCTATCTCTCTCTCGCTGTGTAACACCTCTCTGTACTCAGTGCAATTTTTCTCTCTCTCTGTGTAACACCTCTCTCTGTACTCACTGTGTAATTTCTCTTTCTCTCTCTCTCTGTGTAATACCTCTTTCTGTACTCACTGTGTAATTTCTCTCTCTCTCTCTCTCTTGCTGTGTAACACCTCTCTCTGTACTCACTGTGTAATTTCTCTCTCGCTCTCGCTGTGTAACACTTCTCTCTGTACTCACTGTGTAATTTCTCTCTCTCTCTCTCTCTGTGTAAAACCTCTCTCTGTACTCAGTGTAATTTCTCTCTCTCTCGCTGTGTAACACCTCTCTCTGTACTCATTGTGTAATTTCTCTCTCTCTCTCTCTCTCTGTGTAACACCTCTGTCTGTACTCACTGTGTAATTTCTCTCTCTCTCTCTCTCTCTCGCTGTGTAACACCTCTCTCTGTACTCACTGTGTAATTTCTCTCTCTCTCGCTGTGTAACACCTCTCTCTGTACTCACTGTGTAATTTCTCTCTCTCTCTGTGTAACACCTCTCTCTGTACTGACTATGTAATTTCTCTCTCTCTCTCTCTCTGTAACACCTCTCTCTGTACTCACTGTGTAATTTCTCTCTCTCTCTGTGTAACACCTCTCTCTGTACTCACTGTGTAATTTCTCTCTCTCTCTCTCTGTGTAACACCTCTCTCTGTACTCACTGTGTAATTTCTCTCTCGCTCTCTCTCGCTGTGTGACACCTCTCTCTGTACTCACTGTGTAATTTCTCTCTCTCTCTGTGTAACACCTCTCTCTGTACTCACTAATTTCTCTCTCTCTCGCTGTGTAACACCTCTCTCTGTACTCACTGTGTAATTTCTCTCTCTCGCTGTGTAACACCTCTCTCTGTACTCACTGTGTAATTTCTCTCTCTCTCTCTATCTCTGTGTCACACCTCTCTCTGTACTCACTGTAATTTCTCTCTCTCTCTCGCTGTGTAACACCTCTCTCTATACTCACTGTGTAAGTTCTCTCTCTCTCTCTCTTGCTGTGTAACACCTCTCTCTGTACTCACTGTGTAATTACTCTCTCTTTCTCTTGCTGTGTAACTCCTCTCTCTGTACTCAGTGTAATTTCTCTCTCTCTCTCTCTCTTGCCGTGTAAAACCTCTCTCTGTACTCACTGTGTAATTTCTCTCTCTCTCTGTGTAACACCTCTCTCTGTACTCACTGTGTAATATCTCTCTCTCTCTCTCTCGCTGTGTAACACCTCTCTCCGTACTCACTGTGTAATTTCTCTGTCTCTCTCTCTCTCTGTGTAACACCTCTCTGTACTCACTGTGTAATTTCTCTCTCTCTCTGTGTAACACCTCTCTCTGTACTCACTGTGTAATTTCTCTGTCTCTCTCTCGCTGTGTAACACCTCTCTCTGTACTCACTGTGTAATTTCTCTCTGTCTCTCTCTCTCTTGCTGTGTAACACCTCTCTCTGTACTCACTGTGTAATTTCTCTCTCTCTCTCTCTCTCTGTGTAACACCTCTCTCTGTACTCACTGTGATTTCTCTCTCTCTCTCTCGCTGTGTAAGTCCTCTCTCTGTACTCAATGTGTAATTTCTCTCTCTCGCTGTGTAACACCTCTCTCTGTACTCACTGTGTAATTTCTCTCTCTCTCTGTGTAACACCTCTCTCTGTACTCACTGTGTAATTTCTCTCTATCTCTCTCTCTCTCTGTGTAACACCTCTCTCTGTACTCACTGTGTAATTTCTCTCTCTGTGTAACACCTCTCTCTGTACTCACTGTGTAATTTCTCTCTCTCTCTCTCTCTGTGTAACACCTCTCTCTGTACTCACTCTGTAATTTCTCTCTGTCTCTCTCTCGCTGTGCAACACCTCTCTCTGTACTCACTGTGTAATTTCTCTCTGTCTCTCTCTCTCGCTGTGTAACACCTCTCTCTGTACTCACTGTGTAATTTCTCTCTCTCTCTCTCTCTCACTGTGTAACACCTCTCTCTGTACTCAGTGTAATTTCTCTCTCTCTCTCTCTCGCTGTGTAACACCTCTCTCTGTACTGTGTAATTTCTCTCTCTCCCTCCCTTGCTGTGTAACACCTCTCTCTGTACTCACTGTGTAATTTCTCTCTCTCTCTCTCTCTCACTGTGTAACACCTCTCTCTGTACTCACTGTATAATTTCTCTCTCTCTCTCTTGCTGTGTAACACCTCTCTCTGTACTCACTGTGTAATTTCTCTCTCTCTCTCGCTGTGTAACACCTCTCTCTGTACTCACTGTGTAATATCTCTCTCTCTCTCTCTCGCTGTGTAACACCTCTCTCCGTACTCACTGTGTAATTTCTCTGTCTCTCTCTCTCTGTGTAACACCTCTCTGTACTCACTGTGTAATTTCTCTCTCTCTCTGTGTAACACCTCTCTCTGTACTCACTGTGTAATTTCTCTGTCTCTCTCTCGCTGTGTAACACCTCTCTCTGTACTCACTGTGTAATTTCTCTCTGTCTCTCTCTCTCTCTTGCTGTGTAACCCCTCTCTCTGTACTCACTGTGTAATTTCTCTCTCTCTCTCTCTCTCTGTGTAACACCTCTCTCTGTACTCACTGTAATTTCTCTCTCTCTCTCTCGCTGTGTAAGTCCTCTCTCTGTACTCAATGTGTAATTTCTCTCTCTCGCTGTGTAACACCTCTCTCTGTACTCACTGTGTAATTTCTCTCTCTCTCTGTGTAACACCTCTTTCTGTACTCACTGTGTAATTTCTCTCTGTCTCTCTCTCTCTGTGTAACACCTCTCTCTGTACTCACTGTGTAATTTCTCTCTCTGTGTAACACCTCTCTCTGTACTCAGTGTAATTTCTCTCTCTCTCTCTCTCTGTGTAACACCTCTCTCTGTACTCACTGTGTAATTTCTCTCTGTCTCTCTCTCTCGCTGTGTAACACCTCTCTCTGTACTCACTGTGTAATTTCTCTCTCTCTCTCTCTCTCACTGTGTAACACCTCTCTCTGTACTCCGTGTAATTTCTCTCTCTCTCGCTGTGTAACACCTCTCTCTGTACTGTGTAATTTCTCTCTCTCCCTCCCTTGCTGTGTAACACCTCTCTCTGTACTCACTGTGTAATTTCTCTCTCTCTCTCTCCCTCACTATGTAACACCTCTCTCTGTACTCACTGTATAATTTCTCTCTCTCTCTCTTGCTGTGTAACACCTCTCTCTGTACTCACTGTGTAATTTCTCTCTCTCGCTGTGTGACACCTCTCTCTGTACTCACTGTTTACTTTCTCTCTCTCTCTCTCTTGCTGTGTAACACCTCTCTCTGTACTCACTGTATAATTTCTCTCTCTCTCTCTTGCTGTGTAACACCTCTCTCTGTACTCACTGTGTAATTTCTCTCTCTCTCTCTCTCGCTGTGTAACACCTCTCTCTGTACTCACTGTGTAATTTCTCTATCTCTCTCTCTCTGTGTAACACCTCTCTCTGTACTCACGGTAATTTCTCTCTCTCTCTCTCGCTCTGTAACACCTCTCTCTATACTCACTGTGTAATTTCTCTCTCTCTCTCTTGCTGTGTAACACCTCTCTCTGTACTCACTGTGTAATTTCTCTCTCTCTCTTGCTGTGTAACACCTCTCTCTGTACTCACTATGTAATTTCTCTCTCTCTCTGTGTAACACCTCTCTCTGTACTCACTGTGTAATATCTCTCTCTCTCTGTCTCTCTCTCTCGCTGTGTAACACCTCTCTCCGTACTCACTGTGTAATTTCTCTCTGTCTCTATCTCTCTCTGTGTAACACCTCTCTCTCTACTTACTGTGTAATTTCTCTCTCTCTCTGTGTAACACCTCTCTCTGTACTCACTGTGTAATTTCTCTCTCTCTCTCTCTCTGTGTAACACATCTCTCTGTACTCACTGTGTAATTTCTCTCTCTCTCTCTCTGCGTAACACATCTCTGTACTCAATGTGTAATTTTTCTCTCTCTCTGTGTAACACCTCTCTCTGTACTCACTGTGTAATTTCTCTTTCTCTCTCTCTCTGTGTAACACCTCTTTCTGTACTCACTGTGTAATTTCTCTCTCTCTCTCTCTCTCTCTCTTGATGTGTAACACCTCTCTCTGTACTCACTGTGTAATTTCTCTCTCTCTCTCTCTCGCTGTGTAACACTTCTCTCTGTACTCACTGTGTAATTTCTCTCTCTCTCTCTCTCGCTGTGTAACACCTCTCTCTGTACTCACCGTGTAATTTCTCTCTCTCTCGCTGTGTAACACCTCTCTCTGTACTCTCTGTGTAATTTCTCTCTGTCTCTCTTGCTGTGTAACACCTCTCTCTGTACACACTGTGTAATTCTCTCTCTCTCTCTCTCGCTGTGTAACACATCTCTGTACTCACTGTAATTTCTCTCTGTCTCTCTCTCGCTGTGTAACACATCTCTCTCTACTCACTGTAATTTCTCTCTGTCTCTCTCTCGCTGTGTAACACCTCTCTCTGTACTCAATGTGTAATTTTTCTCTCTCTCTGTGTAACACCTCTCTCTGTACTCACTGTGTAATTTCTCTCTATCTCTCTCTCGCTGTGTAACACCTCTCTGTACTCAGTGCAATTTTTCTCTCTCTCTGTGTAACACCTCTCTCTGTACTCACTGTGTAATTTCTCTTTCTCTCTCTCTCTGTGTAATACCTCTTTCTGTACTCACTGTGTAATTTCTCTCTCTCTCTCTCTCTCTCTTGCTGTGTAACACCTCTCTCTGTACTCACTGTGTAATTTCTCTCTCGCTCTCGCTGTGTAACACTTCTCTCTGTACTCACTGTGTAATTTCTCTCTCTCTCTCTCTGTGTAAAACCTCTCTCTGTACTCAGTGTAATTTCTCTCTCTCTCGCTGTGTAACACCTCTCTCTGTACTCATTGTGTAATTTCTCTCTCTCTCTCTCTCTCTCTGTGTAACACCTCTGTCTGTACTCACTGTGTAATTTCTCTCTCTCTCTCTCTCTCTCTCGCTGTGTAACACCTCTCTCTGTACTCACTGTGTAATTTCTCTCTCTCTCGCTGTGTAACACCTCTCTCTGTACTCACTGTGTAATTTCTCTCTCTCTCTGTGTAACACCTCTCTCTGTACTGACTATGTAATTTCTCTCTCTCTCTCTCTCTGTAACACCTCTCTCTGTACTCACTGTGTAATTTCTCTCTCTCTCTGTGTAACACCTCTCTCTGTACTCACTGTGTAATTTCTCTCTCTCTCTCTCTGTGTAACACCTCTCTCTGTACTCACTGTGTAATTTCTCTCTCGCTCTCTCTCGCTGTGTGACACCTCTCTCTGTACTCACTGTGTAATTTCTCTCTCTCTCTGTGTAACACCTCTCTCTGTACTCACTGTGTAATTTCTCTCTCTCTCTCGCTGTGTAACAACTCTCTCTGTACTCACTGTGTAATTTCTCTCTCTCTCGTTTGCTGTGTAACACCTCTCTCTGTACTCACTGTGTAATTTCTCTCTCTCTCGCTGTTTAACACCTCTGTACTCACTGTGTAATTTCTCTCTCTCTCTCTCTCTGTGTGCAACACCTCTCTCTTCTCAATCTGTAATTTCTCTCTCTGTGTAACACCTCTCTCTGTACTCACTGTAATTTCTCTCTCTCGCTGTGTAACACCTCTCTCTGTACTCACTGTGTAATTTCTCTCTCTCTCTCTCTTGCTGTGTAACACCTCTCTCTGTACTCAGTGTAATTTCTCTCTCTCTCTCTCTCGCTGTGTAACACCTCTCTCTGTACTCCCTGTGTAATTTCTCTCTCTCTCGCTGTGTAACACCTCTCTCTGTACTCACTGTGTAATTTCTCTCTCTCTCTTGCTGTGTATCACCTCTCTCTGTACTCATTGTGTAATTTCTCTCTCTCTCTCTCTTTTGCTGTGCAACACCTCTCTCTGTACTCACTGTGTAATTTCTCTCTCTCTCCCTCTCTGTGTAACACCTCTCTCTGTACTCACTGTGTAATTTCTCTCTCTCTCGCTGTGTAACACTTCTTTGTACTCACTGTGTAATTTCTCTCTCTCTCTCTCTCGCTGTGTAACACCTCTCTCTGTACTCAATGTGTAATTTCTCTCTCTCTCTCTCTCGCTGTGTAACACCTCTCTCTGTACTCACTGTGTAGTTTCTCTCTCTTGCTGTGTAACACCTCTCTCTGTACTCACTGTGTAATTTCTCTCTCTCTCGCTGTGTAACTCCTCTCTCTGTGCTCACTGTGTAATTTCTCCCTCTCTCTCTGTGTGTAACACCTCTCTCTGTACTCACTGTGTAATTTCTCTCTCTCTCTCTCTCGCTGTGTAACACCTCTCTCTGTACTCACTGTGTAATTTCTCTCTCTCTGTGTAACACCTCTCTCTGTACTCACTGTGTAATTTCTCTCTCTCTCTCTTTCGCTGTGTAACACTTCTCTGTACTCAGTGTTATTTCTCTCTCTCTCTCTCTCTTTCTCGCTGTTTAACACCTCTCTCTGTACTCACTGTGTAATTTCTCTCTCTCTCTCTCTCGCTGTGTAACACCTCTCTCTGTACTCACTGTGTAATTTCTCTCTCTGTCTCTCTGTGCGTAACACCTCTCTCTGTACTCACTGTAATTTCTCTCTCTCTCTCGCTGTGTAACACCTCTCTCTGTACTCACTGTGTAATTTCTCTCTCTCTCTCTCTTGCTGTGTAACACCTCTCTCTGTACTCAATGTGTAATTTCTCTCTCTCTCTCTCTCGCTGTGTAACACCTCTCTCTGTACTCACTGTGTAGTTTCTCTCTCTCGCCGTGTAACACCTCTCTCTGTACTCACTGTGTAATTTCTCTCTCTCTCGCTGTGTAACTCCTCTCTCTGTGCTCACTGTGTAATTTCTCCCTCTCTCTCTGTGTGTAACACCTCTCTCTGTACTCACTGTGTAATTTCTCTCTCTCTCTCTCTCGCTGTGTAACACCTCTCTCTGTACTCACTGTGTAATTTCTCTCTCTCTGTGTAACACCTCTCTCTGTACTCACTGTGTAATTTCTCTCTCTCTCTCTTTCGCTGTGTAACACTTCTCTGTACTCAGTGTTATTTCTCTCTCTCTCTCTCGCTGTGTAACACGTCTCTCTGTACTCACTGTGTAATTTCTCTCTCTCTCTCTCTCTGTGTAACACCTCTTTCTGTACTCACTGTGTAATTTCTCTCTCTCTCTCTCTCTCTTGCTGTGTAACACCTCTCTCTGTACTCACTGTAATTTCTCTCTCTCTCTCTCTCGCTGAGTAACACTTCTCTCTGTACTCACTGTGTAATTTCTCTCTCTCTCGCTGTGTAACACCTCTCTCTGTACTCTCTGTGTAATTTCTCTCTGTCTCTCTTGCTGTGTAACACCTCTCTCTGTACACACTGTAATTTCTCTCTCTCTCTCTCTTGCTGTGTAACACATCTCTGTACTCACTGTAATTCCTCTCTGTCTCTCTCTCTCGCTGTGTAACACATCTCTCTCTACTCACTGTAATTTCTCTCTGTCTCTCTCTCGCTGTGTAACACCTCTCTCTGTACTCAATGTGTAATTTTTCTCTCTCTCTGTGTAACACCTCTCTCTGTACTCACTGTGTAATTTCTCTCTATCTCTCTCTCGCTGTGTAACACCTCTCTGTACTCAGTGCAATTTTTCTCTCTCTCTGTGTAACACCTCTCTCTGTACTCACTGTGTAATTTCTCTTTCTCTCTCTCTCTGTGTAATACCTCTTTCTGTACTCACTGTGTAATTTCTCTCTCTCTCTCTCTCTCTCTTGCTGTGTAACACCTCTCTCTGTACTCACTGTGTAATTTCTCTCTCTCTCTCGCTGTGTAACACTTCTCTCTGTACTCACTGTGTAATTTCTCTCTCTCTCTCTCTGTGTAAAACCTCTCTCTGTACTCAGTGTAATTTCTCTCTCTCTCGCTGTGTAACACCTCTCTCTGTACTCATTGTGTAATTTCTCTCTCTCTCTCTCTGTGTAACACCTCTGTCTGTACTCACTGTGTAATTTCTATCTCTCTCTCTTTGTATCACCTCTCTCTGTACTCACTGTGTAATTTCTCTCTCTCTCTCGCTGTTTGACACCTCTCTCTGTACTCACTGTGTACTTTCTCTCTCTCTCTCTCTTGCTGTGTAACACTTCTCTCTGTACTCACTGTGTAATTTCTCTCTCTCTCTCTCTCGCTGTGTAACACCTCTCTCTGTACTCACTGTAATTTCTCTCTCTCTCTCTCGCTCTGTAACACCTCTCTCTATACTCACTGTGTAATTTCTCTCTCTCTCTCTCTCTCTTGCTGTGTAACACCTCTCTCTGTACTCACTGTGTAATTTCTCTCTCTCTCTTGCTGTGTAACACCTCTCTCTGTACTCAGTGTAATTTCTCTCTCTCTCTCTCTCTTGCTGTGTAACACCTCTCTCTGTACTCACTATGTAATTTCTCTCTCTCTCTGTGTAACACCTCTCTCTGTACTCACTGTGTAATATCTCTCTCTCTCTGTCTCTCTCTCTCGCTGTGTAACACCTCTCTCCGTACTCACTGTGTAATTTCTCTCTGTCTCTATCTCTCTCTGTGTAACACCTCTCTCTCTACTTACTGTGTAATTTCTCTCTCTCTCTGTGTAACACCTCTCTCTGTACTCAATGTGTAATTTTTCTCTCTCTCTGTGTAACACCTCTCTCTGTACTCACTGTGTAATTTCTCTCTATCTCTCTCTGTGTAACACCTCTTTCTGTACTCACTGTGTAATTTCTCTCTCTCTCTCTCTCTCTCTCTCTCTCTCTTGCTGTGTAACACCTCTCTCTGTACTCACTGTGTAATTTCTCTCTCTCTCTCTCTCGCTGTGTAACACTTCTCTCTGTACTCACTGTGTAATTTCTCTCTCTCTCGCTGTGTAACACCTCTCTCTGTACTCTCTGTGTTATTTCTCTCTGTCTCTCTTGCTGTGTAACACCTCTCTCTGTACACACTGTGTAATTTCTCTCTCTCTCTCTCTTGCTGTGTAACACATCTCTGTACTCACTGTAATTTCTCTCTGTCTCTCTCTCGCTGTGTAACACATCTCTCTCTACTCACTGTAATTTCTCTGTCTCTCTCTCGCTGTGTAACACCTCTCTCTGTACTCACTGTGTAATTTCTCTCTATCTCTCTCTCGCTGTGTAACACCTCTCTGTACTCAGTGCAATTTTTCTCTCTCTCTGTGTAACACCTCTCTCTGTACTCACTGTTTAAGTTCTCTTTCTCTCTCTCTCTGTGTAATCTCTCTCTGTGTAATACCTCTTTCTGTACTCACTGTGTAATTTCTCTCTCTCTCTCTCTCTCTCTTGCTGTGTAACACCTCTCTCTGTACTCACTGTGTAATTTCTCTCTCGCTCTCACTGTGTAACACTTCTCTCTGTACTCAGTGTAATTTCTCTCTCTCTCTCTCTGTGTAAAACCTCTCTCTGTACTCAGTGTAATTTCTCTCTCTCTCGCTGTGTAACACCTCTCTCTGTACTCTCTGTGTAATTTCTCTCTGTCTCTCTTGCTGTGTAACACCTCTCTCTGTACACACTGTGTAATTTCTCTCTCTCTCTCTTGCTGTGTAACACATCTCTGTACTCACTGTAATTCCTCTCTGTCTCTCTCTCGCTGTGTAACACATCTCTCTCTACTCACTGTAATTTCTCTCTGTCTCTCTCTCGCTGTGTAACACCTCTCTCTGTACTCAATGTGTAATTTTTCTCTCTCTCTGTGTAACACCTCTCTCTGTACTCACTGTGTAATTTCTCTCTATCTCTCTCTCGCTGTGTAACACCTCTCTGTACTCAGTGCAATTTTTCTCTCTCTATGTGTAACACCTCTCTCTGTACTCACTGTGTAATTTCTCTTTCTCTCTCTCTCTGTGTAATACCTCTTTCTGTACTCACTGTGTAATTTCTCTCTCTCTCTCTCTCTCTCTTGCTGTGTAACACCTCTCTCTGTACTCACTGTGTAATTTCTCTCTCTCTCTCTCTGTGTAAAACCTCTCTCTGTACTCAGTGTAATTTCTCTCTCTCTCGCTGTGTAACACCTCTCTCTGTACTCATTGTGTAATTTCTCTCTCTCTCTCTCTGTGTAACACCTCTGTCTGTACTCACTGTGTAATTTCTCTCTCTCTCTCTTTGTATCACCTCTGTCTGTACTCACTGTGTAATTTCTCTCTCTCTCTCTCTCGCTGTGTAACACCTCTCTCTGTACTCACTGTGTAATTTCTCTCTCTCTCTCTCTCGCTGTGTAACACCTCTCTCTGTACTCACTGTGTAATTTCTCTATCTCTCTCTCTCTGTGTAACACCTCTCTCTGTACTCACTGTAATTTCTCTCTCTCTCTCTCGCTCTGTAACACCTCTCTCTATACTCACTGTGTAATTTCTCTCTCTCTCTCTCTCTCTCTTGCTGTGTAACACCTCTCTCTGTACTCACTGTGTAATTTCTCTCTCTCTCTTGCTGTGTAACACCTCTCTCTGTACTCAGTGTAATTTCTCTCTCTCTCTCTCTCTTGCTGTGTAACACCTCTCTCTGTACTCACTATGTAATTTCTCTCTCTCTCTGTGTAACACCTCTCTCTGTA
This sequence comes from Carcharodon carcharias, assembly GCF_017639515.1. NCBI lineage: Eukaryota > Metazoa > Chordata > Chondrichthyes > Lamniformes > Lamnidae > Carcharodon > Carcharodon carcharias. Next base: position 68,483 of record NC_054506.1, read on the forward strand.
CTCACTGTGTAATATCTCTCTCTCTCTGTCTCTCTCTCTCGCTGTGTAACACCTCTCTCCGTACTCACTGTGTAATTTCTCTCTGTCTCTATCTCTCTCTGTGTAACACCTCTCTCTCTACTTACTGTGTAATTTCTCTCTCTCTCTGTGTAACACCTCTCTCTGTACTCACTGTGTAATTTCTCTCTCTCTCTCTGTGTAACACATCTCTCTGTACTCACTGTGTAATTTCTCTCTCTCTCTCTCTGCGTAACACATCTCTGTACTCAATGTGTAATTTTTCTCTCTCTCTGTGTAACACCTCTCTCTGTACTCACTGTGTAATTTCTCTTTCTCTCTCTCTCTGTGTAACACCTCTTTCTGTACTCACTGTGTAATTTCTCTCCTTCTCTCTCTCTCTCTCTCTCTCTTGCTGTGTAACACCTCTCTCTGTACTCACTGTGTAATTTCTCTCTCTCTCTCTCTCGCTGTGCAACACTTCTCTCTGTACTCACTGTGTAATTTCTCTCTCTCTCGCTGTGTAACACCTCTCTCTGTACACAGTGTAATTTCTCTCTCTCTCTCTCTTGCTGTGTAACACATCTCTGTACTCACTGTAATTTCTCTCTGTCTCTCTCTCGCTGTGTAACACATCTCTCTCTACTCACTGTAATTTCTCTCTGTCTCTCTCTCGCTGTGTAACACCTCTCTCTGTACTCAATGTGTAATTTTTCTCTCTCTCTGTGTAACACCTCTCTCTGTACTCACTGTGTAATTTCTCTCTATCTCTCTCTCGCTGTGTAACACCTCTCTGTACTCAGTGCAATTTTTCTCTCTCTCTGTGTAACACCTCTCTCTGTACTCACTGTGTAAGTTCTCTTTCTCTCTCTCTCTGTGTAATCTCTCTCTGTGTAATACCTCTTTCTGTACTCACTGTGTAATTTCTCTCTCTCTCTCTCTCTCTCTTGCTGTGTAACACCTCTCTCTGTACTCACTGTGTAATTTCTCTCTCGCTCTCACTGTGTAACACTTCTCTCTGTACTCAGTGTAATTTCTCTCTCTCTCTCTCTGTGTAAAACCTCTCTCTGTACTCAGTGTAATTTCTCTCTCTCTCGCTGTATAACACCTCTCTCTGTACTCATTGTGTAATTTCTCTCTCTCTCTCTCTCTCTCTGTGTAACACCTCTCTCTGTACTCACTGTGTAATTTCTCTCTCTCTCTCTCTCTCGCTGTGTAACACCTCTCTCTGTACTCACTGTGTAATTTCTCTCTCTCTCGCTGTGTAACACCTCTCTCTGTACTCACTGTGTAATTTCTCTCTCTCTCTGTGTAACACCTCTCTCTGTACTGACTATGTAATTTCTCTCTCTCTCTCTCTGTAACACCTCTCTCTGTACTCACTGTGTAATTTCTCTCTCTCTCTGTGTAACACCTCTCTCTGTACTCACTGTGTAATTTCTCTCTCGCTCTCTCTCGCTGTGTGACACCTCTCTCTGTACTCACTGTGTAATTTCTCTCTCTCTCTGTGTAACACCTCTCTCTGTACTCACTGTGTAATTTCTCTCTCTCTCTCGCTGTGTAACAACTCTCTCTGTACTCACTGTGTAATTTCTCTCTCTCTCGTTTGCTGTGTAACACCTCTCTCTGTACTCACTGTGTAATTTCTCTCTCTCTCGCTGTTTAACACCTCTGTACTCACTGTGTAATTTCTCTCTCTCTCTCTCTGTGTGCAACACCTCTCTCTTCTCAATCTGTAATTTCTCTCTCTCACTGTGTAACACCTCTCTCTGTACTCACTGTGTAATTTCTCTCTCTCTCGCTGTGTAACACCTCTCTCTGTACTCACTGTGTAATTTCTCTCTCTCTCTCTCTTGCTGTGTAACACCTCTCTCTGTACTCAGTGTAATTTCTCTCTCTCTCTCTCGCTGTGTAACACCTCTCTCTGTACTCCCTGTGTAATTGCTCTCTCTCTCGCTGTGTAACACCTCTCTCTGTACTCACTGTGTAATTTCTCTCTCTCTCTTGCTGTGTATCACCTCTCTCTGTACTCATTGTGTAATTTCTCTCTCTCTCTCTCTCTCTTGCTGTGCAACACCTCTCTCTGTACTCACTGTGTAATTTCTCTCTCTCTCCCTCTCTGTGTAACACCTCTCTCTGTACTCACTGTGTAATTTCTCTCTCTCTCGCTGTGTAACACTTCTTTGTACTCACTGTGTAATTTCTCTCTCTCTCTCTCTCGCTGTGTAACACCTCTCTCTGTACTCAATGTGTAATTTCTCTCTCTCTCTCTCTCGCTGTGTAACACCTCTCTCTGTACTCACTGTGTAATTTCTCTCTCTCTCTCTCTTGCTGTGTAACACCTCTCTCTGTACTCACTGTGTAATTTTTTTCTCTCTCTCTCTTGCTGTGTAACACCTCTCTGTACTCACTGTGTAATTTCTCTCTCTCTCGCTGTGTAACTCCTCTCTCTGTGCTCACTGTGTAATTTCTCTCTCTCTCTCTGTGTGTAACGCCTCTCTCTGTAGTCACTGTGTAATTTCTCTCTCTCTCTCTCTCGCTGTGTAACACCTCTCTCTGTACTCACTGTGTAATTTCTCTCTCTCTGTGTAACATCTCTCTCTGTACTCACTGTGTAATTTCTCTCTCTCTCTCTCGCTGTGTAACACCTCTCTCTGTACTCACTGTGTAATTTCTCTCTCTGTCTCTCTGTGCGTAACACCTCTCTCTGTACTCACTGTAATTTCTCTCTCTCTCTCGCTGTGTAACACCTCTCTCTGTACTCACTGTGTAATTTCTCTCTCTCTCTCTCTTGCTGTGTAACACCTCTCTCTGTACTCACTGTGTAATTTTTTTCTCTCTCTCTCTTGCTGTGTAACACCTCTCTCTGTACTCACTGTGTAATTTCTCTCTGTCTCTCTCTCTCTGTGTAACACCTCTCTCTGTACTCACTGTGTAATTTCTCTCTCTCTCTCGCTGTGTAACACCTCTCTCTGTACTCACTGTGTAATTTCTCTCTATCTCTCTCTCGCTGTGTAACACGTCTCTCTGTACTCACTGTATAATTTCTCTCTCTCTCTCTCGCTGTGTAACACCTCTCTCTGTACTCACTGTGTAATTTCTCTCTCTCTCTGCGTAACACATCTCTGTACTCACTGTGTAATTTCTCTTTCTCTCTCTCTCTGTGTAACACCTCTTTCTGTACTCACTGTGTAATTTCTCTCTCTCTCTCTTGCTGTGTAACACCTCTCTCTGTACTCATTGTGTAATTTCTCTCTCTCTCTCTCTCTCTTGCTGTGCAACACCTCTCTCTGTACTCACTGTGTAATTTCTCTCTCTCTCCCTCTCTGTGTAACACCTCTCTCTGTACTCACTGTGTAATTTCTCTCTCTCTCGCTGTGTAACACTTCTTTGTACTCACTGTGTAATTTCTCTCTCTCTCTCTCTCTCGCTGTGTAACACCTCTCTCTGTACTCAATGTGTAATTTCTCTCTCTCTCTCTCTCGCTGTGTAACACCTCTCTCTGTACTCACTGTGTAATTTCTCTCTCTCTCTCTCTTGCTGTGTAACACCTCTCTCTGTACTCACTGTGTAATTTTTTTCTCTCTCTCTCTTGCTGTGTAACACCTCTCTCTGTACTCACTGTGTAATTTCTCTCTCTCTCGCTGTGTAACTCCTCTCTCTGTGCTCACTGTGTAATTTCTCTCTCTCTCTCTGTGTGTAACACCTCTCTCTGTACTCACTGTGTAATTTCTCTCTCTCTCTCTCTCGCTGTGTAACACCTCTCTCTGTACTCACTGTGTAATTTCTCTCTCTCTGTGTAACACCTCTCTCTGTACTCACTGTGTAATTTCTCTCTCTCTCTCTTTCGCTGTGTAACACTTCTCTGTACTCAGTGTTATTTCTCTCTCTCTCTCTCTTTCTCGCTGTTTAACACCTCTCTCTGTACTCACTGTGTAATTTCTCTCTCTCTCTCTCGCTGTGTAACACCTCTCTCTGTACTCACTGTGTAATTTCTCTCTCTGTCTCTCTGTGCGTAACACCTCTCTCTGTACTCACTGTAATTTCTCTCTCTCTCTCGCTGTGTAACACCTCTCTCTGTACTCACTGTGTAATTTCTCTCTCTCTCTCTCTTGCTGTGTAACACCTCTCTCTGTACTCACTGTGTAATTTTTTTCTCTCTCTCTCTTGCTGTGTAACACCTCTCTCTGTACTCACTGTGTAATTTCTCTCTGTCTCTCTCTCTCTGTGTAACACCTCTCTCTGTACTCACTGTGTAATTTCTCTCTCTCTCTCGCTATGTAACACCTCTCTCTGTACTCACTGTGTAATTTCTCTCTATCTCTCTCTCGCTGTGTAACCCGTCTCTCTGTACTCACTGTATAATTTCTCTCTCTCTCTCTCGCTGTGTAACACCTCTCTCTGTACTCACTGTGTAATTTCTCTCTCTCTCTCTCTGCGTAACACATCTCTGTACTCACTGTGTAATTTCTCTTTCTCTCTCTCTCTGTGTAACACCTCTCTCTGTACTCACTGTAATTTCTCTCTCTCTCTCTCTCGCTGAGAAACACTTCTCTCTGTACTCACTGTGTAATTTCTCTCTCTCTCGCTGTGTAACACCTCTCTCTGTACTCTGTGTAATTTCTCTCTGTCTCTCTTGCTGTGTAACACCTCTCTCTGTACACACTGTGTAATTTCTCTCTCTCTCTCTCTCTCTCTTGCTGTGTAACACCTCTCTCTGTACTCACTGTGTAATTTCTCTCTCTGTCTCGCTGTGTAACACTTCTCTCTGTACTCACTGTGTAATTTCTCTCTCTCTCTCTCTGTGTAAAACCTCTCTCTGTACTCAGTGTAATTTCTCTCTCTCTCGCTGTGTAACACCTCTCTCTGTACTAATTGTGTAATTTCTCTCTCTCTCTCTCTGTGTAACACCTCTGTCTGTACTCACTGTGTAATTTCTCTCTCTCTCTCTCTCGCTGTGTAACACCTCTCTCTGTACTCACTGTGTAATTTCTCTCTCTCTCGCTGTGTAACACCTCTCTCTGTACTCACTGTGTCATTTCTCTCTCTCTCGCTGTGTAACACCTCTCTCTGTACTCACTGTGTAATTTCTCTCTCTGTGTAACACCTCTCTCTGTACTGACTATGTAATTTCTCTCTCTCTCTCTCTGTAACACCTCTCTCTGTACTCACTGTGTAATTTCTCTCTCTCTCTGTGTAACACCTCTCTCTGTACTCACTGTGTAATTTCTCTCTCTCTCTCTCTGTGTAACACCTCTCTCTGTACTCACTGTGTAATTTCTCTCTCTCTCTCTCTGTGTAACACATCTCTCTGTACTCATTGTGTAATCTCTCTCTCGCTGTGTGACACCTCTCTCTGTACTCACTGTGTAATTTCTCTCTCTCTCTGTGTAACACCTCTCTCTGTACTCACTGTGTAATTTCTCTCTCTCTCTCTCTTGCTGTGTAACACATCTCTGTTCTCACTGTAATTTCTCTCTGTCTCTCTCTCGCTGTGTAACACATCTCTCTCTACTCACCGTAATTTCTCTCTGTCTCTCTCTCGCTGTGTAACACCTCTCTCTGTACTCAATGTGTAATTTTTCTCTCTCTCTGTGTAACACCTCTCTGTACTCACTGTGTAATTTCTCTCTATCTCTCTCTCGCTGTGTAACACCTCTCTGTACTCAGTGCAATTTTTCTCTCTCTCTGTGTAACACCTCTCTCTGTACTCACTGTGTAATTTCTCTTTCTCTCTCTCTCTGTGTAATACCTCTTTCTGTACTCACTGTGTAATTTCTCTCTCTCTCTCTCTCTCTCTTGCTGTGTAACACCTCTCTCTGTACTCACTGTGTAATTTCTCTCTCTCTCTCGCTGTGTAACACTTCTCTCTGTACTCACTGTGTAATTTCTCTCTCTCTCTCTCTGTGTAAAACCTCTCTCTGTACTCAGTGTAATTTCTCTCTCTCTCGCTGTGTAACACCTCTCTCTGTACTCATTGTGTAATTTCTCTCTCTCTCTCTCTGTGTAACACCTCTGTCTGTACTCACTGTGTAATTTCTCTCTCTCTCTCTCTCTCGCTGTGTAACACCTCTCTCTGTACTCACTGTGTAATTTCTCTCTCTCTCTGTGTAACACCTCTCTCTGTACTCACTGTGTAATTTCTCTCTCTCTCTCTGTGTAACACATCTCTCTGTACTCACTGTGTAATTTCTCTCTCTCTCTCTCTGCGTAACACATCTCTGTACTCAATGTGTAATTTTTCTCTCTCTCTGTGTAACACCTCTCTCTGTACTCACTGTGTAATTTCTCTCTCTCTCTCTCTCGCTGTGTAACACTTCTCTCTGTACTCACTGTGTAATTTCTCTCTCTCTCGCTGTGTAACACCTCTCTCTGTACTCTCTGTGTAATTTCTCTCTGTCTCTCTTGCTGTGTAACACCTCTCTCTGTACACACTGTGTAATTTCTCTCTCTCTCTCTCTTGCTGTGTAACACATCTCTGTACTCACTGTAATTTCTCTCTGTCTCTCTCTCGCTGTGTAACACATCTCTCTCTACTCACTGTAATTTCTCTCTGTCTTTCTCTCGCTGTGTAACACCTCTCTCTGTACTCAATGTGTAATTTTTCTCTCTCTCTGTGTAACACCTCTCTTTGTACTCACTGTGTAATTTCTCTCTATCTCTCTCTCGCTGTGTAACACCTCTCTGTACTCAGTGCAATTTTTCTCTCTGTGTAACACCTCTCTCTGTACTCACTGTGTAAGTTCTCTTTCTCTCTCTCTCTGTGTAATCTCTCTCTGTGTAATACCTCTTTCTGTACTCACTGTGTAATTTCTCTCTCTCTCTCTCTCTCTCTTGCTGTGTAACACCTCTCTCTGTACTCACTGTGTAATTTCTCTCTCGCTCTCGCTGTGTAACACTTCTCTCTGTACTCACTGTGTAATTTCTCTCTCTCTCTCTCTGTGTAAAACCTCTCTCTGTACTCAGTGTAATTTCTCTCTCTCTCGCTGTATAACACCTCTCTCTGTACTCATTGTGTAATTTCTCTCTCTCTCTCTCTCTCTGTGTAACACCTCTGTCTGTACTCACTGTGTAATTTCTCTCTCTCTCTCTCTCTCTCGCTGTGTAACACCTCTCTCTGTACTCACTGTGTAATTTCTCTCTCTCTCGCTGTGCAACACCTCTCTCTGTACTCACTGTGTAATTTCTCTGTCTCTCTGTGTAACACCTCTCTCTGTACTGACTATGTAATTTCTCTCTCTCTCTCTCTCTGTAACACCTCTCTCTGTACTCACTGTGTAATTTCTCTCTCTCTCTGTGTAACACCTCTCTCTGTACTCACTGTGTAATTTCTCTCTCTCTCTCTCTGTGTAACACCTCTCTCTGTACTCACTGTGTAATTTCTCTCTCGCTCTCTCTCGCTGTGTGACACCTCTCTCTGTACTCACTGTGTAATTTCTCTCTCTCTCTGTGTAACACCTCTCTCTGTACTCACTGTGTAATTTCTCTCTCTCTCTCGCTGTGTAACAACTCTCTCTGTACTCACTGTGTAATTTCTCTCTCTCTCGTTTGCTGTGTAACACCTCTCTCTATACTCACTGTGTAATTTCTCTCTCTCTCGCTGTTTAACACCTCTGTACTCACTGTGTAATTTCTCTCTCTCTCTCTCTGTGTGCAACACATCTCTCTTCTCAATCTGTAATTTCTCTCTCTCTCTGTGTAACACCTCTCTCTGTACTCACTGTGTAATTTCTCTCTCTCTCGCTGTGTAACACCTCTCTCTGTACTCACTGTGTAATTTCTCTCTCTCTCTCTCTTGCTGTGTAACACCTCTCTCTGTACTCAGTGTAATTTCTCTCTCTCTCTCTCGCTGTGTAACACCTCTCTCTGTACTCCCTGTGTAATTTCTCTCTCTCTCGCTGTGTAACACCTCTCTCTGTACTCACTGTGTAATTTCTCTCTCTCTCTTGCTGTGTATCACCTCTCTCTGTACTCATTGTGTAATTTCTCTCTCTCTCTCTCTCTTGCTGTGCAACACCTCTCTCTGTACTCACTGTGTAATTTCTCTCTCTCTCCCTCTCTGTGTAACACCTCTCTCTGTACTCACTGTGTAATTTCTCTCTCTCTCGCTGTGTAACACTTCTTTGTACTCACTGTGTAATTTCTCTCTCTCTCTCTCTCGCTGTGTAACACCTCTCTCTGTACTCAATGTGTAATTTCTCTCTCTCTCTCTCTCGCTGTGTAACACCTCTCTCTGTACTCACTGTGTAATTTCTCTCTCTCTCTCTCTTGCTGTGTAACACCTCTCTCTGTACTCACTGTGTAATTTTTTTCTCTCTCTCTTGCTGTGTAACACCTCTCTCTGTACTCACTGTGTAATTTCTCTCTCTCTCGCTGTGTAACTCCTCTCTCTGTGCTCACTGTGTAATTTCTCTCTCTCTCTGTGTGTAACACCTCTCTCTGTACTCACTGTGTAATTTCTCTCTCTCTCTCTCTCGCTGTGTAACACCTCTCTCTGTACTCACTGTGTAATTTCTCTCTCTCTGTGTAACACCTCTCTCTGTACTCACTGTGTAATTTCTCTCTCTCTCTCTTTCGCTGTGTAACACTTCTCTGTACTCAGTGTTATTTCTCTCTCTCTCTCTCTCTCTCGCTGTTTAACACCTCTCTCTGTACTCACTGTGTAATTTCTCTCTCTCTCTCTCGCTGTGTAACACCTCTCTCTGTACTCACTGTGTAATTTCTCTCTCTGTCTCTCTGTGCGTAACACCTCTCTCTGTACTCACTGTGTAATTTCTCTCTCTCTCTGTGTAACACCTCTCTCTGTACTCACTGTGTAATTTCTCTCTCTCTCTCTCTTGCTGTGTAACACATCTCTGTTCTCACTGTAATTTCTCTCTGTCTCTCTCTCGCTGTGTAACACATCTCTCTCTACTCACCGTAATTTCTCTCTGTCTCTCTCTCGCTGTGTAACACCTCTCTCTGTACTCAATGTGTAATTTTTCTCTCTCTCTGTGTAACACCTCTCTGTACTCACTGTGTAATTTCTCTCTATCTCTCTCTCGCTGTGTAACACCTCTCTGTACTCAGTGCAATTTTTCTCTCTCTCTGTGTAACACCTCTCTCTGTACTCACTGTGTAATTTCTCTTTCTCTCTCTCTCTGTGTAATACCTCTTTCTGTACTCACTGTGTAATTTCTCTCTCTCTCTCTCTCTCTCTTGCTGTGTAACACCTCTCTCTGTACTCACTGTGTAATTTCTCTCTCTCTCTCGCTGTGTAACACTTCTCTCTGTACTCACTGTGTAATTTCTCTCTCTCTCTCTCTGTGTAAAACCTCTCTCTGTACTCAGTGTAATTTCTCTCTCTCTCGCTGTGTAACACCTCTCTCTGTACTCATTGTGTAATTTCTCTCTCTCTCTCTCTGTGTAACACCTCTGTCTGTACTCACTGTGTAATTTCTCTCTCTCTCTCTCTCTCGCTGTGTAACACCTCTCTCTGTACTCACTGTGTAATTTCTCTCTCTCTCTGTGTAACACCTCTCTCTGTACTCACTGTGTAATTTCTCTCTCTCTCTCTGTGTAACACATCTCTCTGTACTCACTGTGTAATTTCTCTCTCTCTCTCTCTGCGTAACACATCTCTGTACTCAATGTGTAATTTTTCTCTCTCTCTGTGTAACACCTCTCTCTGTACTCACTGTGTAATTTCTCTCTCTCTCTCTCTCGCTGTGTAACACTTCTCTCTGTACTCACTGTGTAATTTCTCTCTCTCTCGCTGTGTAACACCTCTCTCTGTACTCTCTGTGTAATTTCTCTCTGTCTCTCTTGCTGTGTAACACCTCTCTCTGTACACACTGTGTAATTTCTCTCTCTCTCTCTCTTGCTGTGTAACACATCTCTGTACTCACTGTAATTTCTCTCTGTCTCTCTCTCGCTGTGTAACACATCTCTCTCTACTCACTGTAATTTCTCTCTGTCTTTCTCTCGCTGTGTAACACCTCTCTCTGTACTCAATGTGTAATTTTTCTCTCTCTCTGTGTAACACCTCTCTTTGTACTCACTGTGTAATTTCTCTCTATCTCTCTCTCGCTGTGTAACACCTCTCTGTACTCAGTGCAATTTTTCTCTCTGTGTAACACCTCTCTCTGTACTCACTGTGTAAGTTCTCTTTCTCTCTCTCTCTGTGTAATCTCTCTCTGTGTAATACCTCTTTCTGTACTCACTGTGTAATTTCTCTCTCTCTCTCTCTCTCTCTTGCTGTGTAACACCTCTCTCTGTACTCACTGTGTAATTTCTCTCTCGCTCTCGCTGTGTAACACTTCTCTCTGTACTCACTGTGTAATTTCTCTCTCTCTCTCTCTGTGTAAAACCTCTCTCTGTACTCAGTGTAATTTCTCTCTCTCTCGCTGTATAACACCTCTCTCTGTACTCATTGTGTAATTTCTCTCTCTCTCTCTCTCTCTGTGTAACACCTCTGTCTGTACTCACTGTGTAATTTCTCTCTCTCTCTCTCTCTCTCGCTGTGTAACACCTCTCTCTGTACTCACTGTGTAATTTCTCTCTCTCTCGCTGTGCAACACCTCTCTCTGTACTCACTGTGTAATTTCTCTGTCTCTCTGTGTAACACCTCTCTCTGTACTGACTATGTAATTTCTCTCTCTCTCTCTCTCTGTAACACCTCTCTCTGTACTCACTGTGTAATTTCTCTCTCTCTCTGTGTAACACCTCTCTCTGTACTCACTGTGTAATTTCTCTCTCTCTCTCTCTGTGTAACACCTCTCTCTGTACTCACTGTGTAATTTCTCTCTCGCTCTCTCTCGCTGTGTGACACCTCTCTCTGTACTCACTGTGTAATTTCTCTCTCTCTCTGTGTAACACCTCTCTCTGTACTCACTGTGTAATTTCTCTCTCTCTCTCGCTGTGTAACAACTCTCTCTGTACTCACTGTGTAATTTCTCTCTCTCTCGTTTGCTGTGTAACACCTCTCTCTATACTCACTGTGTAATTTCTCTCTCTCTCGCTGTTTAACACCTCTGTACTCACTGTGTAATTTCTCTCTCTCTCTCTCTGTGTGCAACACATCTCTCTTCTCAATCTGTAATTTCTCTCTCTCTCTGTGTAACACCTCTCTCTGTACTCACTGTGTAATTTCTCTCTCTCTCGCTGTGTAACACCTCTCTCTGTACTCACTGTGTAATTTCTCTCTCTCTCTCTCTTGCTGTGTAACACCTCTCTCTGTACTCAGTGTAATTTCTCTCTCTCTCTCTCGCTGTGTAACACCTCTCTCTGTACTCCCTGTGTAATTTCTCTCTCTCTCGCTGTGTAACACCTCTCTCTGTACTCACTGTGTAATTTCTCTCTCTCTCTTGCTGTGTATCACCTCTCTCTGTACTCATTGTGTAATTTCTCTCTCTCTCTCTCTCTTGCTGTGCAACACCTCTCTCTGTACTCACTGTGTAATTTCTCTCTCTCTCCCTCTCTGTGTAACACCTCTCTCTGTACTCACTGTGTAATTTCTCTCTCTCTCGCTGTGTAACACTTCTTTGTACTCACTGTGTAATTTCTCTCTCTCTCTCTCTCGCTGTGTAACACCTCTCTCTGTACTCAATGTGTAATTTCTCTCTCTCTCTCTCTCGCTGTGTAACACCTCTCTCTGTACTCACTGTGTAATTTCTCTCTCTCTCTCTCTTGCTGTGTAACACCTCTCTCTGTACTCACTGTGTAATTTTTTTCTCTCTCTCTTGCTGTGTAACACCTCTCTCTGTACTCACTGTGTAATTTCTCTCTCTCTCGCTGTGTAACTCCTCTCTCTGTGCTCACTGTGTAATTTCTCTCTCTCTCTGTGTGTAACACCTCTCTCTGTACTCACTGTGTAATTTCTCTCTCTCTCTCTCTCGCTGTGTAACACCTCTCTCTGTACTCACTGTGTAATTTCTCTCTCTCTGTGTAACACCTCTCTCTGTACTCACTGTGTAATTTCTCTCTCTCTCTCTTTCGCTGTGTAACACTTCTCTGTACTCAGTGTTATTTCTCTCTCTCTCTCTCTCTCTCGCTGTTTAACACCTCTCTCTGTACTCACTGTGTAATTTCTCTCTCTCTCTCTCGCTGTGTAACACCTCTCTCTGTACTCACTGTGTAATTTCTCTCTCTGTCTCTCTGTGCGTAACACCTCTCTCTGTACTCACTGTAATTTCTCTCTCTCTCTCGCTGTGTAACACCTCTCTCTGTACTCACTGTGTAATTTCTCTCTCTCTCTCTCTTGCTGTGTAACACCTCTCTCTGTACTCACTGTGTAATTTTTTTCTCTCTCTCTCTTGCTGTGTAACACCTCTCTCTGTACTCACTGTGTAATTTCTCTCTGTCTCTCTCTCTCTGTGTAACACCTCTCTCTGTACTCACTGTGTAATTTCTCTCTCTCTCTCGCTGTGTAACACCTCTCTCTGTACTCACTGTGTAATTTCTCTCTATCTCTCTCTCACTGTGTAACACGTCTCTCTGTACTCACTGTACAATTTCTCTCTCTCTCTCTCGCTGTGTAACACCTCTCTCTGTACTCACTGTGTAATTTCTCTCTCTCTCTCTCTGCGTAACACATCTCTGTACTCACTGTGTAATTTCTCTTTCTCTCTCTCTCTGTGTAACACCTCTTTCTGTACTCACTGTGTAATTTCTCTCTCTCTCTCTTGCTGTGTAACACCTCTCTCTGTACTCACTGTAATTTCTCTCTCTCTCTCTCTCGCTGAGTAACACTTCTCTCTGTACTCACTGTGTAATTTCTCTCTCTCTCGCTGTGTAACACCTCTCTCTGTACTCTCTGTGTAATTTCTCTCTGTCTCTCTTGCTGTGTAACACCTCTCTCTGTACACACTGTGTAATTTCTCTCTCTCTCTCTCTTGCTGTGTAACACATCTCTGTACTCACTGTAATTTCTCTCTGTCTCTCTCTCGCTGTGTAACACATCTCTCTCTACTCACTGTAATTTCTCTCTGTCTCTCTCTCGCTGTGTAACACCTCTCTCTGTACTCAATGTGTAATTTTTCTCTCTCTCTGTGTAACACCTCTCTCTGTACTCACTGTGTAATTTCTCTCTATCTCTCTCTCGCTGTGTAACACCTCTCTGTACTCAGTGCAATTTTTCTCTCTCTCTGTGTAACACCTCTCTCTACTCACTGTGTAATTTCTATTTCTCTCTCTGTGTAATACCTCTTTCTGTACTCACTGTGTAATTTCTCTCTCTCTCTCTCTCTCTCTTGCTGTGTAACACCTCTCTCTGTACTCACTGTGTAATTTCTCTCTCGCTCTCGCTGTGTAACACTTCTCTCTGTACTCACTGTGTAATTTCTCTCTCTCTCTCTCTGTGTAAAACCTCTCTCTGTACTCAGTGTAATTTCTCTCTCTCTCGCTGTGTAACACCTCTCTCTGTACTCATTGTGTAATTTCTCTCTCTCTCTCTCTGTGTAACACCTCAGTCTGTACTCACTGTGTAATTTCTCTCTCTCTCTCTCTCGCTGTGTAACACCTCTCTCTGTACTCACTGTGTAATTTCTCTCTCTCTCGCTGTGTAACACCTCTCTCTGTACTCACTGTGTAATTTCTCTCTCTGTGTAACACCTCTCTCTGTACTGACTATGTAATTTCTCTCTCTCTCTCTCTGTAACACCTCTCTCTGTACTCACTGTGTAATTTCTCTCTCTCTCTCTGTGTAACACCTCTCTCTGTACTCACTGTGTAATTTCTCTCTCTCTCTCTCTGTGTAACACCTCTCTCTGTACTCACTGTGTAATCTCTCTCTCGCTGTGTGACACCTCTCTCTGTACTCACTGTGTAATTTCTCTCTCTCTCTGTGTAACACCTCTCTCTGTACTCACTGTGTAATTTCTCTCTCTCTCTCTCTTGCTGTGTAACACATCTCTGTACTCACTGTAATTTCTCTCTGTCTCTCTCTCGCTGTGTAACACATCTCTCTCTACTCACTGTAATTTCTCTCTGTCTCTCTCTCGCTGTGTAACACCTCTCTCTGTACTCAATGTGTAATTTTTCTCTCTCTCTGTGTAACACCTCTCTGTACTCACTGTGTAATTTCTCTCTATCTCTCTCTCGCTGTGTAACACCTCTCTGTACTCAGTGCAATTTTTCTCTCTCTCTGTGTAACACCTCTCTCTGTACTCACTGTGTAATTTCTCTTTCTCTCTCTCTCTGTGTAATACCTCTCTCTGTACTCACTGTGTAATTTCTCTCTCTCTCTCTCTGTGTAACACATCTCTCTGTACTCACTGTGTAATCTCTCTCTCGCTGTGTGACACCTCTCTCTGTACTCACTGTGTAATTTCTCTCTCTCTCTGTGTAACACCTATCTCTGTACTCACTGTGTAATTTCTCTCACTCTCTCTCTTGCTGTGTAACACATCTCTGTACTCACTGTAATTTCTCTCTGTCTCTCTCTCGCTGTGTAACACATCTCTCTCTACTCACCGTAATTTCTCTCTGTCTCTCTCTCGCTGTGTAACACCTCTCTCTGTACTCAATGTGTAATTTTTCTCTCTCTCTGTGTAACACCTCTCTGTACTCACTGTGTAATTTCTCTCTATCTCTCTCTCGCTGTGTAACACCTCTCTGTACTCAGTGCAATTTTTCTCTCTCTCTGTGTAACACCTCTCTCTGTACTCACTGTGTAATTTCTCTTTCTCTCTCTCTCTGTGTAATACCTCTTTCTGTACTCACTGTGTAATTTCTCTCTCTCTCTCTCTCTCTCTTGCTGTGTAACACCTCTCTCTGTACTCACTGTGTAATTTCTCTCTCTCTCTCGCTGTGTAACACTTCTCTCTGTACTCACTGTGTAATTTCTCTCTCTCTCTCTCTGTGTAAAACCTCTCTCTGTACTCAGTGTAATTTCTCTCTCTCTCGCTGTGTAACACCTCTCTCTGTACTCATTGTGTAATTTCTCTCTCTCTTTCTGTGTAACACCTCTGTCTGTACTCACTGTGTAATTTCTCTCTCTCTCTCCCTCTCTCGCTGTGTAACACCTCTCTCTGTACTCACTGTGTAATTTCTCTCTCTCTCTGTGTAACACCTCTCTCTGTACTCACTGTGTAATTTCTCTCTCTCTCTCTGTGTAACACATCTCTCTGTACTCACTGTGTAATTTCTCTCTCTCTCTCTCTGCGTAACACATCTCTGTACTCAATGTGTAATTTTTCTCTCTCTCTGTGTAACACCTCTCTCTGTACTCACTGTGTAATTTCTCTCTATCTCTCTCTCGCTGTGTAACACCTCTCTGTACTCACTGTGTAATTTCTCTCTCTCTCTCTCTCTCTCTCTTGCTGTGTAACACCTCTCTCTGTACTCACTGTGTAATTTCTCTCTCTCTCTCTCTCGCTGTGTAACACTTCTCTCTGTACTCACTGTGTAATTTCTCTCTCTCTCGCTGTGTAACACCTCTCTCTGTACTCTCTGTGTAATTTCTCTCTGTCTCTCTTGCTGTGTAACACCTCTCTCTGTACACACTGTGTAATTTCTCTCTCTCTCTCTCTTGCTGTGTAACACATCTCTGTACTCACTGTAATTTCTCTCTGTCTCTCTCTCGCTGTGTAACACATCTCTCTCTACTCACTGTAATTTCTCTCTGTCTCTCTCTCGCTGTGTAACACCTCTCTCTGTACTCAATGTGTAATTTTTCTCTCTCTCTGTGTAACACCTCTCTCTGTACTCACTGTGTAATTTCTCTCTATCTCTCTCTCGCTGTGTAACACCTCTCTGTACTCAGTGCAATTTTTCTCTCTCTCTGTGTAACACCTCTCTCTGTACTCACTGTGTAAGTTCTCTTTCTCTCTCTCTCTGTGTCATCTCTCTCTGTGTAATACCTCTTTCTGTACTCACTGTGTAATTTCTCTCTCTCTCTCTCTCTCTCTTGCTGTGTAACACCTCTCTCTGTACTCACTGTGTAATTTCTCTCTCGCTCTCGCTGTGTAACACTTCTCTCTGTACTCACTGTGTAATTTCTCTCTCTCTCTCTCTGTGTAAAACCTCTCTCTGTACTCAGTGTAATTTCTCTCTCTCTCGCTGTATAACACCTCTCTCTGTACTCATTGTGTAATTTCTCTCTCTCTCTCTCTCTGTGTAACACCTCTGTCTGTACTCACTGTGTAATTTCTCTCTCTCTCTCTCTCTCTCGCTGTGTAACACCTCTCTCTGTACTCACTGTGTAATTTCTCTCTCTCTCGCTGTGCAACACCTCTCTCTGTACTCACTGTGTAATTTCTCTCTCTCTCTGTGTAACACCTCTCTCTGTACTGACTATGTAATTTCTCTCTCTCTCTCTCTCTGTAACACCTCTCTGTACTCACTGTGTAATTTCTCTCTCTCTCTGTGTAACACCTCTCTCTGTACTCACTGTGTAATTTCTCTCTCTCTCTCTCTGTGTAACACCTCTCTCTGTACTCACTGTGTAATTTCTCTCTCGCTCTCTCTCGCTGTGTGACACCTCTCTCTGTACTCACTGTGTAATTTCTCTCTCTCTCTGTGTAACACCTCTCTCTGTACTCACTGTGTAATTTCTCTCTCTCTCTCGCTGTGTAACAACTCTCTCTGTACTCACTGTGTAATTTCTCTCTCTCTCGTTTGCTGTGTAACACCTCTCTCTGTACTCACTGTGTAATTTCTCTCTCTCTCGCTGTTTAACACCTCTGTACTCACTGTGTAATTTCTCTCTCTCTCTCTCTCTGTGTGCAACACCTCTCTCTTCTCAATCTGTAATTTCTCTCTCTCTCTGTGTAACACCTCTCTCTGTACTCACTGTGTAATTTCTCTCTCTCTCGCTGTGTAACACCTCTCTCTGTACTCACTGTGTAATTTCTCTCTCTCTCTCTCTTGCTGTGTAACACCTCTCTCTGTACTCAGTGTAATTTCTCTCTCTCTCTCTCGCTGTGTAACACCTCTCTCTGTACTCCCTGTGTAATTTCTCTCTCTCTCGCTGTGTAACACCTCTCTCTGTACTCACTGTGTAATTTCTCTCTCTCTCTTGCTGTGTATCACCTCTCTCTGTACTCATTGTGTAATTTCTCTCTCTCTCTCTCTCTTGCTGTGCAACACCTCTCTCTGTACTCACTGTGTAATTTCTCTCTCTCTCCCTCTCTGTGTAACACCTCTCTCTGTACTCACTGTGTAATTTCTCTCTCTCTCGCTGTGTAACACTTCTTTGTACTCACTGTGTAATTTCTCTCTCTCTCTCTCTCGCTGTGTAACACCTCTCTCTGTACTCAATGTGTAATTTCTCTCTCTCTCTCTCTCGCTGTGTAACACCTCTCTCTGTACTCACTGTGTAATTTCTCTCTCTCTCTCTCTTGCTGTGTAACACCTCTCTCTGTACTCACTGTGTAATTTTTTTCTCTCTCTCTTGCTGTGTAACACCTCTCTCTGTACTCACTGTGTAATTTCTCTCTCTCTCGCTGTGTAACTCCTCTCTCTGTGCTCACTGTGTAATTTCTCTCTCTCTCTCTGTGTGTAACACCTCTCTCTGTACTCACTGTGTAATTTCTCTCTCTCTCTCTCTCTCGCTGTGTAACACCTCTCTCTGTACTCACTGTGTAATTTCTCTCTCTCTGTGTAACACCTCTCTCTGTACTCACTGTGTAATTTCTCTCTCTCTCTCTTTCGCTGTGTAACACTTCTCTGTACTCAGTGTTATTTCTCTCTCTCTCTCTCTCTTTCTCGCTGTTTAACACCTCTCTCTGTACTCACTGTGTAATTTCTCTCTCTCTCTCTCGCTGTGTAACACCTCTCTCTGTACTCACTGTGTAATTTCTCTCTCTGTCTCTCTGTGCGTAACACCTCTCTCTGTACTCACTGTAATTTCTCTCTCTCTCTCGCTGTGTAACACCTCTCTCTGTACTCACTGTGTAATTTCTCTCTCTCTCTCTCTTGCTGTGTAACACCTCTCTCTGTACTCACTGTGTAATTTTTTTCTCTCTCTCTCTTGCTGTGTAACACCTCTCTCTGTACTCACTGTGTAATTTCTCTCTGTCTCTCTCTCTCTGTGTAACACCTCTCTCTGTACTCACTGTGTAATTTCTCTCTCTCTCTCGCTGTGTAACACCTCTCTCTGTACTCACTGTGTAATTTCTCTCTATCTCTCTCTCGCTGTGTAACACGTCTCTCTGTACTCACTGTATAATTTCTCTCTCTCTCTCTCGCTGTGTAACACCTCTCTCTGTACTCACTGTGTAATTTCTCTCTCTCTCTCTCTGCGTAACACATCTCTGTACTCACTGTGTAATTTCTCTTTCTCTCTCTCTCTGTGTAACACCTCTTTCTGTACTCACTGTGTAATTTCTCTCTCTCTCTCTTGCTGTGTAACACCTCTCTCTGTACTCACTGTAATTTTTCTCTCTCTCTCTCTCGCTGAGTAACACTTCTCTCTGTACTCACTGTGTAATTTCTCTCTCTCTCGCTGTGTAACACCTCTCTCTGTACTCTCTGTGTAATTTCTCTCTGTCTCTCTTGCTGTGTAACACCTCTCTCTGTACACACTGTGTAATTTCTCTCTCTCTCTCTCTTGCTGTGTAACACATCTCTGTACTCACTGTAATTTCTCTCTGTCTCTCTCTCGCTGTGTAACACATCTCTCTCTACTCACTGTAATTTCTCTCTGTCTCTCTCTCGCTGTGTAACACCTCTCTCTGTACTCAATGTGTAATTTTTCTCTCTCTCTGTGTAACACCTCTCTCTGTACTCACTGTGTAATTTCTCTCTATCTCTCTCTCGCTGTGTAACACCTCTCTGTACTCAGTGCAATTTTTCTCTCTCTCTGTGTAACACCTCTCTCTACTCACTGTGTAATTTCTCTTTCTCTCTCTGTGTAATACCTCTTTCTGTACTCACTGTGTAATTTCTCTCTCTCTCTCTCTCTCTCTTGCTGTGTAACACCTCTCTCTGTACTCACTGTGTAATTTCTCTCTCTGTCTCGCTGTGTAACACTTCTCTCTGTACTCACTGTGTAATTTCTCTCTCTCTCTCTCTGTAAAACCTCTCTCTGTACTCAGTGTAATTTCTCTCTCTCTCGCTGTGTAACACCTCTCTCTGTACTCATTGTGTAATTTCTCTCTCTCTCTCTCTGTGTAACACCTCTGTCTGTACTCACTGTGTAATTTCTCTCTCTCTCTCTCTCGCTGTGTAACACCTCTCTATGTACTCACTGTGTAATTTCTCTCTCTCTCGCTGTGTAACACCTCTCTCTGTACTCACTGTGTAATTTCTCTCTCTGTGTAACACCTCTCTCTGTACTGACTATGTAATTTCTCTCTCTCTCTCTCTGTGACACCTCTCTCTGTACTCACTGTGTAATTTCTCTCTCTCTCTCTGTGTAACACCTCTCTCTGTACTCACTGTGTAATTTCTCTCTCTCTCTCTCTGTGTAACACCTCTCTCTGTACTCACTGTGTAATCTCTCTCTCGCTGTGTGACACCTCTCTCTGTACTCACTGTGTAATTTCTCTCTCTCTCTGTGTAACACCTCTCTCTGTACTCACTGTGTAATTTCTCTCTCTCTCTCTCTTGCTGTGTAACACATCTCTGTACTCACTGTAATTTCTCTCTGTCTCTCTCTCGCTGTGTAACACATCTCTCTCTACTCACTGTAATTTCTCTCTGTCTCTCTCTCGCTGTGTAACACCTCTCTCTGTACTCAATGTGTAATTTTTCTCTCTCTCTGTGTAACACCTCTCTGTACTCACTGTGTAATTTCTCTCTATCTCTCTCTCGCTGTGTAACACCTCTCTGTACTCAGTGCAATTTTTCTCTCTCTCTGTGTAACACCTCTCTCTGTACTCACTGTGTAATTTCTCTCTCTCTCTCTCTCTCTCTTGCTGTGTAACACCTCTCTCTGTACTCACTGTGTAATTTCTCTCTCTCGCTGTGTAACACTTCTCTCTGTACTCACTGTGTAATTTCTCTCTCTCTCTGTGTAAAACCTCTCTCTGTACTCAGTGTAATTTCTCTCTCTCTCGCTGTGTAACACCTCTCTCTGTACTCATTGTGTAATTTCTCTCTCTCTCTCTGTGTAACACCTCTGTCTGTACTCACTGTGTATTTTCTCTCTCTCTCTCTCTCTCGCTGTGTAACACCTCTCTCTGTACTCACTGTGTAATTTCTCTCTCTCTCGCTGTGTAACACCTCTCTCTGCACTCACTGTGTAATTTCTCTCTCTCTCTGTGTAACACCTCTCTCTGTACTGACTATGTAATTTCTCTCTCTCTCTCTCTGTAAC
This sequence comes from Carcharodon carcharias, assembly GCF_017639515.1. Lineage (NCBI taxonomy): Eukaryota > Metazoa > Chordata > Chondrichthyes > Lamniformes > Lamnidae > Carcharodon > Carcharodon carcharias. The sequence goes on from NC_054506.1 coordinate 88,719, forward strand.
ACCTCTCTCTGTACTCACTGTGTAATTTCTCTCTCTCTCTGTGTAACACCTCTCTCTGTACTCACTGTGTAATTTCTCTCTCTCTCTCTCTGTGTAACACCTCTCTCTGTACTCACTGTGTAATCTCTCTCTCGCTGTGTGACACCTCTCTCTGTACTCACTGTGTAATTTCTCTCTCTCTCTGTGTAACACCTCTCTCTGTACTCACTGTGTAATTTCTCTCTCTCTCTCGCTGTGTAACAACTCTCTCTGTACTCACTGTGTAATTTCTCTCTCTCTCGCTGTTTAACACCTCTGTACTCACTGTGTAATTTCTCTCTCTCTCTCTCTGTGTGCAACACCTCTCTCTTCTCAATCTGTAATTTCTCTCTCTCTCTGTGTAACACCTCTCTCTGTACTCACTGTGTAATTTCTCTCTCTCTCGCTGTGTAACACCTCTCTCTGTACTCACTGTGTAATTTCTCTCTCTCTCTTGCTGTGTAACACCTCTCTCTGTACTCCCTGTGTAATTTCTCTATCTCTCTCTGTGTAACACCTCTCTCTCTACTTACTGTGTAATTTCTCTCTCTCTCGTTTGCTGTGTAACACCTCTCTCTGTACTCACTGTGTAATTTCTCTCTCTCTCGCTGTTTAACACCTCTGTACTCACTGTGTAATTTCTCTCTCTCTCTCTCTGTGTGCAACACCTCTCTCTTCTCAATCTGTAATTTCTCTCTCTCTCTGTGTAACACCTCTCTCTGTACTCACTGTGTAATTTCTCTCTCTCTCGCTGTGTAACACCTCTCTCTGTACTCACTGTGTAATTTCTCTCTCTCTCTCTCTTGCTGTGTAACACCTCTCTCTGTACTCAGTGTAATTTCTCTCTCTCTCTCTCGCTGTGTAACACCTCTCTCTGTACTCCCTGTGTAATTTCTCTCTCTCTCGCTGTGTAACACCTCTCTCTGTACTCACTGTGTAATTTCTCTCTCTCCCTTGCTGTGTATCACCTCTCTCTGTACTCATTGTGTAATTTCTCTCTCTCTCTCTCTCTTGCTGTGCAACACCTCTCTCTGTACTCACTGTGTAATTTCTCTCTCTCTCCCTCTCTGTGTAACACCTCTCTCTGTACTCACTGTGTAATTTCTCTCTCTCTCGCTGTGTAACACTTCTTTGTACTCACTGTGTAATTTCTCTCTCTCTCTCTCTCGCTGTGTAACACCTCTCTCTGTACTCAATGTGTAATTTCTCTCTCTCTCTCTCTCGCTGTGTAACACCTCTCTCTGTACTCACTGTGTAATTTCTCTCTCTCTCTCTCTTGCTGTGTAACACCTCTCTCTGTACTCACTGTGTAATTTTTTTCTCTCTCTCTTGCTGTGTAACACCTCTCTCTGTACTCACTGTGTAATTTCTCTCTCTCTCGCTGTGTAACTCCTCTCTCTGTGCTCACTGTGTAATTTCTCTCTCTCTCTCTGTGTGTAACACCTCTCTCTGTACTCACTGTGTAATTTCTCTCTCTCTCTCTCTCGCTGTGTAACACCTCTCTCTGTACTCACTGTGTAATTTCTCTCTCTCTGTGTAACACCTCTCTCTGTACTCACTGTGTAATTTCTCTCTCTCTCTCTTTCGCTGTGTAACACTTCTCTGTACTCAGTGTTATTTCTCTCTCTCTCTCTCTCTTTCTCGCTGTTTAACACCTCTCTCTGTACTCACTGTGTAATTTCTCTCTCTCTCTCTCGCTGTGTAACACCTCTCTCTGTACTCACTGTGTAATTTCTCTCTCTGTCTCTCTGTGCGTAACACCTCTCTCTGTACTCACTGTAATTTCTCTCTCTCTCTCGCTGTGTAACACCTCTCTCTGTACTCACTGTGTAATTTCTCTCTCTCTCTCTCTTGCTGTGTAACACCTCTCTCTGTACTCACTGTGTAATTTTTTTCTCTCTCTCTCTTGCTGTGTAACACCTCTCTCTGTACTCACTGTGTAATTTCTCTCTGTCTCTCTCTCTCTGTGTAACACCTCTCTCTGTACTCACTGTGTAATTTCTCTCTCTCTCTCGCTGTGTAACACCTCTCTCTGTACTCACTGTGTAATTTCTCTCTATCTCTCTCTCGCTGTGTAACACGTCTCTCTGTACTCACTGTATAATTTCTCTCTCTCTCTCTCGCTGTGTAACACCTCTCTCTGTACTCACTGTGTAATTTCTCTCTCTCTCTCTCTGCGTAACACATCTCTGTACTCACTGTGTAATTTCTCTTTCTCTCTCTCTCTGTGTAACACCTCTTTCTGTACTCACTGTGTAATTTCTCTCTCTCTCTCTTGCTGTGTAACACCTCTCTCTGTACTCACTGTAATTTTTCTCTCTCTCTCTCTCGCTGAGTAACACTTCTCTCTGTACTCACTGTGTAATTTCTCTCTCTCTCGCTGTGTAACACCTCTCTCTGTACTCTCTGTGTAATTTCTCTCTGTCTCTCTTGCTGTGTAACACCTCTCTCTGTACACACTGTGTAATTTCTCTCTCTCTCTCTCTTGCTGTGTAACACATCTCTGTACTCACTGTAATTTCTCTCTGTCTCTCTCTCGCTGTGTAACACATCTCTCTCTACTCACTGTAATTTCTCTCTGTCTCTCTCTCGCTGTGTAACACCTCTCTCTGTACTCAATGTGTAATTTTTCTCTCTCTCTGTGTAACACCTCTCTCTGTACTCACTGTGTAATTTCTCTCTATCTCTCTCTCGCTGTGTAACACCTCTCTGTACTCAGTGCAATTTTTCTCTCTCTCTGTGTAACACCTCTCTCTACTCACTGTGTAATTTCTCTTTCTCTCTCTGTGTAATACCTCTTTCTGTACTCACTGTGTAATTTCTCTCTCTCTCTCTCTCTCTCTCGCTGTGTAACACCTCTCTCTGTACTCAATGTGTAATTTCTCTCTCTCTCTCTCTCGCTGTGTAACACCTCTCTCTGTACTCACTGTGTAATTTCTCTCTCTCTCTCTCTTGCTGTGTAACACCTCTCTCTGTACTCACTGTGTAATTTTTTTCTCTCTCTCTTGCTGTGTAACACCTCTCTCTGTACTCACTGTGTAATTTCTCTCTCTCTCGCTGTGTAACTCCTCTCTCTGTGCTCACTGTGTAATTTCTCTCTCTCTCTCTGTGTGTAACACCTCTCTCTGTACTCACTGTGTAATTTCTCTCTCTCTCTCTCTCTCGCTGTGTAACACCTCTCTCTGTACTCACTGTGTAATTTCTCTCTCTCTGTGTAACACCTCTCTCTGTACTCACTGTGTAATTTCTCTCTCTCTCTCTTTCGCTGTGTAACACTTCTCTGTACTCAGTGTTATTTCTCTCTCTCTCTCTCTCTTTCTCGCTGTTTAACACCTCTCTCTGTACTCACTGTGTAATTTCTCTCTCTCTCTCTCGCTGTGTAACACCTCTCTCTGTACTCACTGTGTAATTTCTCTCTCTGTCTCTCTGTGCGTAACACCTCTCTCTGTACTCACTGTAATTTCTCTCTCTCTCTCGCTGTGTAACACCTCTCTCTGTACTCACTGTGTAATTTCTCTCTCTCTCTCTCTTGCTGTGTAACACCTCTCTCTGTACTCACTGTGTAATTTTTTTCTCTCTCTCTCTTGCTGTGTAACACCTCTCTCTGTACTCACTGTGTAATTTCTCTCTGTCTCTCTCTCTCTGTGTAACACCTCTCTCTGTACTCACTGTGTAATTTCTCTCTCTCTCTCGCTGTGTAACACCTCTCTCTGTACTCACTGTGTAATTTCTCTCTATCTCTCTCTCGCTGTGTAACACGTCTCTCTGTACTCACTGTATAATTTCTCTCTCTCTCTCTCGCTGTGTAACACCTCTCTCTGTACTCACTGTGTAATTTCTCTCTCTCTCTCTCTGCGTAACACATCTCTGTACTCACTGTGTAATTTCTCTTTCTCTCTCTCTCTGTGTAACACCTCTTTCTGTACTCACTGTGTAATTTCTCTCTCTCTCTCTTGCTGTGTAACACCTCTCTCTGTACTCACTGTAATTTTTCTCTCTCTCTCTCTCGCTGAGTAACACTTCTCTCTGTACTCACTGTGTAATTTCTCTCTCTCTCGCTGTGTAACACCTCTCTCTGTACTCTCTGTGTAATTTCTCTCTGTCTCTCTTGCTGTGTAACACCTCTCTCTGTACACACTGTGTAATTTCTCTCTCTCTCTCTCTTGCTGTGTAACACATCTCTGTACTCACTGTAATTTCTCTCTGTCTCTCTCTCGCTGTGTAACACATCTCTCTCTACTCACTGTAATTTCTCTCTGTCTCTCTCTCGCTGTGTAACACCTCTCTCTGTACTCAATGTGTAATTTTTCTCTCTCTCTGTGTAACACCTCTCTCTGTACTCACTGTGTAATTTCTCTCTATCTCTCTCTCGCTGTGTAACACCTCTCTGTACTCAGTGCAATTTTTCTCTCTCTCTGTGTAACACCTCTCTCTACTCACTGTGTAATTTCTCTTTCTCTCTCTGTGTAATACCTCTTTCTGTACTCACTGTGTAATTTCTCTCTCTCTCTCTCTCTCTCTTGCTGTGTAACACCTCTCTCTGTACTCACTGTGTAATTTCTCTCTCTGTCTCGCTGTGTAACACTTCTCTCTGTACTCACTGTGTAATTTCTCTCTCTCTCTCTCTGTAAAACCTCTCTCTGTACTCAGTGTAATTTCTCTCTCTCTCGCTGTGTAACACCTCTCTCTGTACTCATTGTGTAATTTCTCTCTCTCTCTCTCTGTGTAACACCTCTGTCTGTACTCACTGTGTAATTTCTCTCTCTCTCTCTCTCGCTGTGTAACACCTCTCTATGTACTCACTGTGTAATTTCTCTCTCTCTCGCTGTGTAACACCTCTCTCTGTACTCACTGTGTAATTTCTCTCTCTGTGTAACACCTCTCTCTGTACTGACTATGTAATTTCTCTCTCTCTCTCTCTGTAACACCTCTCTCTGTACTCACTGTGTAATTTCTCTCTCTCTCTCTGTGTAACACCTCTCTCTGTACTCACTGTGTAATTTCTCTCTCTCTCTCTCTGTGTAACACCTCTCTCTGTACTCACTGTGTAATCTCTCTCTCGCTGTGTGACACCTCTCTCTGTACTCACTGTGTAATTTCTCTCTCTCTCTGTGTAACACCTCTCTCTGTACTCACTGTGTAATTTCTCTCTCTCTCTCTCTTGCTGTGTAACACATCTCTGTACTCACTGTAATTTCTCTCTGTCTCTCTCTCGCTGTGTAACACATCTCTCTCTACTCACTGTAATTTCTCTCTGTCTCTCTCTCGCTGTGTAACACCTCTCTCTGTACTCAATGTGTAATTTTTCTCTCTCTCTGTGTAACACCTCTCTGTACTCACTGTGTAATTTCTCTCTATCTCTCTCTCGCTGTGTAACACCTCTCTGTACTCAGTGCAATTTTTCTCTCTCTCTGTGTAACACCTCTCTCTGTACTCACTGTGTAATTTCTCTCTCTCTCTCTCTCTCTCTTGCTGTGTAACACCTCTCTCTGTACTCACTGTGTAATTTCTCTCTCTCGCTGTGTAACACTTCTCTCTGTACTCACTGTGTAATTTCTCTCTCTCTCTGTGTAAAACCTCTCTCTGTACTCAGTGTAATTTCTCTCTCTCTCGCTGTGTAACACCTCTCTCTGTACTCATTGTGTAATTTCTCTCTCTCTCTCTGTGTAACACCTCTGTCTGTACTCACTGTGTATTTTCTCTCTCTCTCTCTCTCTCGCTGTGTAACACCTCTCTCTGTACTCACTGTGTAATTTCTCTCTCTCTCGCTGTGTAACACCTCTCTCTGCACTCACTGTGTAATTTCTCTCTCTCTCTGTGTAACACCTCTCTCTGTACTGACTATGTAATTTCTCTCTCTCTCTCTCTGTAACACCTCTCTCTGTACTCACTGTGTAATTTCTCTCTCTCTCTGTGTAACACCTCTCTCTGTACTCACTGTGTAATTTCTCTCTCTCTCTCTCTGTGTAACACCTCTCTCTGTACTCACTGTGTAATCTCTCTCTCGCTGTGTGACACCTCTCTCTGTACTCACTGTGTAATTTCTCTCTCTCTCTGTGTAACACCTCTCTCTGTACTCACTGTGTAATTTCTCTCTCTCTCTCGCTGTGTAACAACTCTCTCTGTACTCACTGTGTAATTTCTCTCTCTCTCGCTGTTTAACACCTCTGTACTCACTGTGTAATTTCTCTCTCTCTCTCTCTGTGTGCAACACCTCTCTCTTCTCAATCTGTAATTTCTCTCTCTCTCTGTGTAACACCTCTCTCTGTACTCACTGTGTAATTTCTCTCTCTCTCGCTGTGTAACACCTCTCTCTGTACTCACTGTGTAATTTCTCTCTCTCTCTTGCTGTGTAACACCTCTCTCTGTACTCCCTGTGTAATTTCTCTATCTCTCTCTGTGTAACACCTCTCTCTCTACTTACTGTGTAATTTCTCTCTCTCTCGTTTGCTGTGTAACACCTCTCTCTGTACTCACTGTGTAATTTCTCTCTCTCTCGCTGTTTAACACCTCTGTACTCACTGTGTAATTTCTCTCTCTCTCTCTCTGTGTGCAACACCTCTCTCTTCTCAATCTGTAATTTCTCTCTCTCTCTGTGTAACACCTCTCTCTGTACTCACTGTGTAATTTCTCTCTCTCTCGCTGTGTAACACCTCTCTCTGTACTCACTGTGTAATTTCTCTCTCTCTCTCTCTTGCTGTGTAACACCTCTCTCTGTACTCAGTGTAATTTCTCTCTCTCTCTCTCGCTGTGTAACACCTCTCTCTGTACTCCCTGTGTAATTTCTCTCTCTCTCGCTGTGTAACACCTCTCTCTGTACTCACTGTGTAATTTCTCTCTCTCCCTTGCTGTGTATCACCTCTCTCTGTACTCATTGTGTAATTTCTCTCTCTCTCTCTCTCTTGCTGTGCAACACCTCTCTCTGTACTCACTGTGTAATTTCTCTCTCTCTCCCTCTCTGTGTAACACCTCTCTCTGTACTCACTGTGTAATTTCTCTCTCTCTCGCTGTGTAACACTTCTTTGTACTCACTGTGTAATTTCTCTCTCTCTCTCTCTCGCTGTGTAACACCTCTCTCTGTACTCAATGTGTAATTTCTCTCTCTCTCTCTCTCGCTGTGTAACACCTCTCTCTGTACTCACTGTGTAATTTCTCTCTCTCTCTCTCTTGCTGTGTAACACCTCTCTCTGTACTCACTGTGTAATTTTTTTCTCTCTCTCTTGCTGTGTAACACCTCTCTCTGTACTCACTGTGTAATTTCTCTCTCTCTCGCTGTGTAACTCCTCTCTCTGTGCTCACTGTGTAATTTCTCTCTCTCTCTCTGTGTGTAACACCTCTCTCTGTACTCACTGTGTAATTTCTCTCTCTCTCTCTCTCGCTGTGTAACACCTCTCTCTGTACTCACTGTGTAATTTCTCTCTCTCTGTGTAACACCTCTCTCTGTACTCACTGTGTAATTTCTCTCTCTCTCTCTTTCGCTGTGTAACACTTCTCTGTACTCAGTGTTATTTCTCTCTCTCTCTCTCTCTTTCTCGCTGTTTAACACCTCTCTCTGTACTCACTGTGTAATTTCTCTCTCTCTCTCTCGCTGTGTAACACCTCTCTCTGTACTCACTGTGTAATTTCTCTCTCTGTCTCTCTGTGCGTAACACCTCTCTCTGTACTCACTGTAATTTCTCTCTCTCTCTCGCTGTGTAACACCTCTCTCTGTACTCACTGTGTAATTTCTCTCTCTCTCTCTCTTGCTGTGTAACACCTCTCTCTGTACTCACTGTGTAATTTTTTTCTCTCTCTCTCTTGCTGTGTAACACCTCTCTCTGTACTCACTGTGTAATTTCTCTCTGTCTCTCTCTCTCTGTGTAACACCTCTCTCTGTACTCACTGTGTAATTTCTCTCTCTCTCTCTCTGTGTAACACCTCTCTCTGTACTCACTGTGTAATTTCTCTCTATCTCTCTCTCGCTGTGTAACACGTCTCTCTGTACTCACTGTATAATTTCTCTCTCTCTCTCTCGCTGTGTAACACCTCTCTCTGTACTCACTGTGTAATTTCTCTCTCTCTCTCTCTGCGTAACACATCTCTGTACTCACTGTGTAATTTCTCTTTCTCTCTCTCTCTGTGTAACACCTCTTTCTGTACTCACTGTGTAATTTCTCTCTCTCTCTCTTGCTGTGTAACACCTCTCTCTGTACTCACTGTAATTTTTCTCTCTCTCTCTCTAGCTGAGTAACACTTCTCTCTGTACTCACTGTGTAATTTCTCTCTCTCTCGCTGTGTAACACCTCTCTCTGTACTCTCTGTGTAATTTCTCTCTGTCTCTCTTGCTGTGTAACACCTCTCTCTGTACACACTGTGTAATTTCTCTCTCTCTCTCTCTTGCTGTGTAACACATCTCTGTACTCACTGTAATTTCTCTCTGTCTCTCTCTCGCTGTGTAACACATCTCTCTCTACTCACTGTAATTTCTCTCTGTCTCTCTCTCGCTGTGTAACACCTCTCTCTGTACTCAATGTGTAATTTTTCTCTCTCTCTGTGTAACACCTCTCTCTGTACTCACTGTGTAATTTCTCTCTATCTCTCTCTCGCTGTGTAACACCTCTCTGTACTCAGTGCAATTTTTCTCTCTCTCTGTGTAACACCTCTCTCTACTCACTGTGTAATTTCTCTTTCTCTCTCTGTGTAATACCTCTTTCTGTACTCACTGTGTAATTTCTCTCTCTCTCTCTCTCTCTCTTGCTGTGTAACACCTCTCTCTGTACTCACTGTGTAATTTCTCTCTCTGTCTCGCTGTGTAACACTTCTCTCTGTACTCACTGTGTAATTTCTCTCTCTCTCTCTCTGTGTAAAACCTCTCTCTGTACTCAGTGTAATTTCTCTCTCTCTCGCTGTGTAACACCTCTCTCTGTACTCATTGTGTAATTTCTCTCTCTCTCTCTCTGTGTAACACCTCTGTCTGTACTCACTGTGTAATTTCTCTCTCTCTCTCTCTCGCTGTGTAACACCTCTCTCTGTACTCACTGTGTAATTTCTCTCTCTCTCGCTGTGTAACACCTCTCTCTGTACTCACTGTGTAATTTCTCTCTCTGTGTAACACCTCTCTCTGTACTGACTATGTAATTTCTCTCTCTCTCTCTCTGTAACACCTCTCTCTGTACTCACTGTGTAATTTCTCTCTCTCTCTCTGTGTAACACCTCTCTCTGTACTCACTGTGTAATTTCTCTCTCTCTCTCTCTGTGTAACACCTCTCTCTGTACTCACTGTGTAATCTCTCTCTCGCTGTGTGACACCTCTCTCTGTACTCACTGTGTAATTTCTCTCTCTCTCTGTGTAACACCTCTCTCTGTACTCACTGTGTAATTTCTCTCTCTCTCTCTCTTGCTGTGTAACACATCTCTGTACTCACTGTAATTTCTCTCTGTCTCTCTCTCGCTGTGTAACACATCTCTCTCTACTCACTGTAATTTCTCTCTGTCTCTCTCTCGCTGTGTAACACCTCTCTCTGTACTCAATGTGTAATTTTTCTCTCTCTCTGTGTAACACCTCTCTGTACTCACTGTGTAATTTCTCTCTATCTCTCTCTCGCTGTGTAACACCTCTCTGTACTCAGTGCAATTTTTCTCTCTCTCTGTGTAACACCTCTCTCTGTACTCACTGTGTAATTTCTCTCTCTCTCTCTCTCTCTCTTGCTGTGTAACACCTCTCTCTGTACTCACTGTGTAATTTCTCTCTCTCTCTCGCTGTGTAACACCTCTCTCTGTACTCATTGTGTAATTTCTCTCTCTCTCTCTGTGTAACACCTCTGTCTGTACTCACTGTGTAATTTCTCTCTCTCTCTCTCTCTCGCTGTGTAACACCTCTCTCTGTACTCACTGTGTAATTTCTCTCTCTCTCGCTGTGTAACACCTCTCTCTGCACTCACTGTGTAATTTCTCTCTCTCTCTGTGTAACACCTCTCTCTGTACTGACTATGTAATTTCTCTCTCTCTCTCTCTGTAACACCTCTCTCTGTACTCACTGTGTAATTTCTCTCTCTCTCTGTGTAACACCTCTCTCTGTACTCACTGTGTAATTTCTCTCTCTCTCTCTCTGTGTAACACCTCTCTCTGTACTCACTGTGTAATCTCTCTCTCGCTGTGTGACACCTCTCTCTGTACTCACTGTGTAATTTCTCTCTCTCTCTGTGTAACACCTCTCTCTGTACTCACTGTGTAATTTCTCTCTCTCTCTCGCTGTGTAACAACTCTCTCTGTACTCACTGTGTAATTTCTCTCTCTCTCGCTGTTTAACACCTCTGTACTCACTGTGTAATTTCTCTCTCTCTCTCTCTGTGTGCAACACCTCTCTCTTCTCAATCTGTAATTTCTCTCTCTCTCTGTGTAACACCTCTCTCTGTACTCACTGTGTAATTTCTCTCTCTCTCGCTGTGTAACACCTCTCTCTGTACTCACTGTGTAATTTCTCTCTCTCTCTTGCTGTGTAACACCTCTCTCTGTACTCCCTGTGTAATTTCTCTATCTCTCTCTGTGTAACACCTCTCTCTCTACTTACTGTGTAATTTCTCTCTCTCTCTGTGTAACACCTCTCTCTGTACTCACTGTGTAATTTCTCTCTCTCTCGCTGTGTAACACCTCTCTCTGTACTCACTGTGTAATTTCTCTCTCTCTCTCGCTGTGTAACACCTCTCTCTGTACTCCCTGTGTAATTTCTCTCTCTCTCGCTGTGTAACACCTCTCTCTGTACTCACTGTGTAATTTCTCTCTCTCTCTTGCTGTGTATCACCTCTCTCTGTACTCATTGTGTAATTTCTCTCTCTCTCTCTCTCTTGCTGTGCAACACCTATCTCTGTACTCACTGTGTAATTTCTCTCTCTCTCCCTCTCTGTGTAACACCTCTCACTGTACTCACTGTGTAATTTCTCTCTCTCTCGCTGTGTAACACTTCTTTGTACTCACTGTGTAATTTCTCTCTCTCTCTCTCGCTGTGTAACACCTCTCTCTGTACTCAATGTGTAATTTCTCTCTCTCTCTCTCTCGCTGTGTAACACCTCTCTCTGTACTCACTTTGTAGTTTCTCTCTCTCTCTCGCTGTGTAACACCTCTCTCTGTGCTCACTGTGTAATTTCTCTCTCTCTCTCTGTGTGTAACACCTCTCTCTGTACTCACTGTGTAATTTCTCTCTCTCTCTCTCTCGCTGTGTAACACCTCTCTCTGTACTCAGTGTAATTTCTCTCTCTCTGTGTAACACCTCTCTCTGTACTCACTGTGTAATTTCTCTCTCTCTCTCTTTCGCTGTGTAACACTTCTCTGTACTCAGTGTTATTTCTCTCTCTCTCTCTCTCTTTCTCGCTGTTTAACACCTCTCTCTGTACTCACTGTGTAATTTCTCTCTCTCTCTCTCTCTCGCTGTGTAACACCTCTCTCTGTACTCACTGTGTAATTTCTCTCTCTGTCTCTCTGTGCGTAACACCTCTCTCTGTACTCACTGTAATTTCTCTCTCTCTCTCGCTGTGTAACACCTCTCTCTGTACTCACTGTGTAATTTCTCTCTCTCTCTCTCTTGCTGTGTAACACCTCTCTCTGTACTCACTGTGTAATTTTTCTCTCTCTCTCTCTTGCTGTGTAACACCTCTCTCTGTACTCACTGTGTAATTTCGCTCTGTCTCTCTCTCTCTGTGTAACACCTCTCTCTGTACTCACTGTGTAATTTCTCTCTCTCTCTCGCTGTGTAACACCTCTCTCTGTACTCACTGTGTAATTTCTCTCTATCTCTCTCTCGCTGTGTAACACGTCTCTCTGTACTCACTGTGTAATTTCTCTCTCTCTCTCTCTCTTGCTGTTTAACACCTCTCTCTGTACTCACTGTGTAATTTCTCTCTATCTCTCTCTCGCTGTGTAACACCTCTCTCTGTACTCACTGTGTAATTTCTCTCTCTCTCTCTCTCTTGCTGTGTAACACCTCTCTCTGTACTCACTGTGTAATTTCTCTCTCTCTCTCTCTCTCTCGCTGTGTAACACGTCTCTCTGTACTCACTGTGTAATTTCTCTCTATCTCTCTCTCGCTGTGTAACACCTCTCTCTGTACTCACTGTGTAATTTCTGTCTCCCTCTCCCAGGCACCAAGATTGAAGATAGAGCACCTACAATGGAGATGTTTCAGAAACTGCAGACTGATTCTGGACAGCTTTTAATTGTACGCTGAAACACTGACCTGTTAGTTTCACTGCTGCCTGTCAAACTTCCAGATCCTCCTGTGTACAGACATGGAGATTCACATCGTTACTCCATTCCTGCCCCACCCCCACCCCCACCCCCACCGTGCCTCTCCCTCTGGGACTCTGTCATTCATTACAGCATGCAGAGAGCCAGAGAGATGGATTAAACATTACAGGGATCAGGGAGAAGATCAGAACTCACCCAGTCTCTGTTCGACCTCAATTACTGGAGGCTTAGCACTGACTGATCTCCCTCCGTCACTCTCTCTCGCTCTCTCTCTCTCTCGCTCACACTCTGACTCTGCCTCTCTCACTCTCTGCCTCTCTCACTCTCTGCCTCTCTCACTCTCTGCCTCTCTCACTCTCTGCCTCTCTCACTCTCTGCCTCTCTCACTCTCTGCCTCTCTCACTCTCTGCCTCTCTCACTCTCTGCCTCTCTCACTCTCTGCCTCTCTCTCTCTCTGCCTCTCTCTCTGCCTCTCTCTTTCTCTGCCCCTCTCTCTATCTCTGCCTCTCTCTCTATCTCTGCCTCTCTCTCTCTCTCTGCCTCTCTCTCTCTGCCTCTCTCTCTCTCTCTGCCTCTCTCACTCTCTGCCTCTCTCACTCTCTGCCTCTCTCACTCTCTGCCTCTCACACTCTCTGCCTCTCTCACTCTCTGCTTCTCTCTCTCTCTGCCTCTCTCATTCTCTGCTTCTGTCTCTCTCTGTCTCTAAATCTCTCTGCCTCTCTCTCTGTCTCTCTCTGTCTCTCTCTGTCTCTCTCTGTCTCTCTCTGTCTCTCTCTGTCTCTCTCTGCCTCTCTCTGCCTCTCTCTGCCTCTCTCTGCCTCTCTCTGCCTCTCTCTGTCTCTCTCTGTCTCTCTCTGCCTCTGTCTCTCTCTGTCTCTCTCTGTCTCTCTCTCTCTGCCTCTCTCACTCTCTGCCTCTCTCACTCTCTGCCTCTCTCACTCTCTGCCTCTCTCACTCTCTGCCTCTCTCACTCTCTGCCTCTCTCACTCTCTGCCTCTCTCACTCTCTGCCTCTCTCACTCTCTGCCTCTCTCACTCTCTGCGCCTCTCACTCTCTGCGCCTCTCACTCTCTGCCTCTCTCACTCTCTGCCTCTCTCACTCTCTGCCTCTCTCACTCTCTGCCTCTCTCACTCTCTGCCTCTCTCACTCTCTGCTTCTCTCTCTCTCTCTGCCTCCCTCACTCTCTGCTTCTCCGTCTCTCTGTCTCTAAATCTCTCTGCCTCTCTCTCTCTCTGTCTCTCTCTGTCTCTCTCTGTCTCTCTCTGTCTCTCTCTGTCTCTCTCTCTCTGCCTCTCTCTCTCTGCCTCTCTCTCTCTGTCTCTCTCTCTGTCTCTCTCTGCCTCTCTCACTCTCTGCCTCTCTCACTCTCTGCCTCTCTCACTCTCTGCCTCTCTCACTCTCTGCCTCTCTCACTCTCTGCCTCTCTCACTCTCTGCCTCTCTCTCTCTGCCTCTCTCTGCCTCTATTACTCCCCCCTCGCTCCTCCCTTTAACCCCACCCCCCACCCCCTCCTCGCTCCTCTCTGGGTTCCCACCTCCCACTCGAGGCCTGGACTTGTGGATCTAAGGCCGAACTCGACTGTGTCTAATTTATTCATTCATGATGTTTTCTTGATCCTAAATAAAAGGCACCTGGCTAAATAAGCTGCTTGGCTCGGTCAATCGCTCTGTCCAGTTCCTCCCAAACCCCCTCACCACCCCCGTTCGCACAGCAAGATCCCACCAACGGCCAAAGAGACAAACACCCAGGCTTCCCGGGATTGTGCACAGTGCGATCCCATGGCCTGAATCGACACAAAGGCCCCCGGGTCAGGGACGGGAGGGGTGGGGGGAGGTGCTGCTGAAGACCCCTCAGTGCACAGCAAGATTCCACAATCAACCAAGACGAGGCTGGAGACCCCCCAACCCCACTTCACCCCCGACATAGAACGATGGAAGGGACAACTCTCTACTGACCCTCCGACAGTGCGGCTCTCCCTCAGCACTGACCATCCCACAGTGCGGCTCTCCCTCAGTACTGACCCTCCGACAGTGCGGCTCTCCCTCAGTACTGACCCCCTGACAGTGCGGCTCTCCCTCAGTACTGACCCTCTGACAGTGCGGCTCTCCCTCAGTACTGACCCTCTGACAGTGCAGCTCTCCCTCAGCACTAACCTTCCGACAGTGCGCCGCTCCCTCAGCACTGACCCTCCGACAGTGCGGCTCTCCCTCAGTACTGACCCTCCGACAGTGCGGCACTCCCTCAGCACTGACCCTCCGACAGTGCGGCTCTCCCTCAGCACTGACCCTCCGACAGTGCGGCTCTCCCTCAGTACTGACGCTCCGACAGTGCGGCTCTCCCTCAGCGCTGACCCTCCGACAGCGCGGCTCTCCCTCAGTACTGACCCTCCGACAGTGCGGCTCTCCCTCAGCACTGACCCTCCGACAGTGCGGCTCTCCCTCAGCGCTGACCCTCCGACAGCGCGGCTCTCCCTCAGTACTGACCCTCCGACAGTGCGGCTCTCCCTCAGCACTGACCCTCCGACAGTGCGGCTCTCCCTCAGCACTGACCCTCCGACAGTGCGGCTCTCCCTCAGCACTGACCCTCCGACAGTGTGGCTCTCCCTCAGTACTGACCTTCCGACAGTGCGGCTCTCCCTCAGTACTGACCCTCCGACAGTGCGGCACTCCCTCAGTACTGACCCTCCGACAGTGCGGCACTCCCTCAGTACTGACCCTCCGACAGTGCGGCTCTCCCTCAGTACTGACCCTCCGACAGTGCGGCACTCCCTCAGTACTGACCCACCGAGAGTGCGGCACTCCCTCAGTACTGACCCTCCGACAGTGCGGCTCTCCCTCAGCGCTGACCCTCCGACAGTGCAGCACTCCCTCAGCATTGACCCTCCGACAGTGTGGCTCTCCCTCAGTACTGACCTTCCGACAGTGCGGCTCTCCCTCAGTACTGACCCTCCGACAGTGCAGCACTCCCTCAGCACTGACCCTCCGACAGTGTGGCTCTCCCTCAGTACTGACCTTCCGACAGTGCGGCTCTCCCTCAGTACTGACCCTCCGACAGTGCGGCTCTCCCTCAGCACTGACCCTCCGACAGTGCGGCTCTCCCTCAGTACTGACCCTCCGACAGTGCGGCTCTCCCTCAGCACTGACCCTCCGACAGTGCGGCACTCCCTCAGTACTGACCCTCCGACAGAGCGGCTCTCCCTCAGCACTGACCCTCCGATAGTGCATAACTCCCTCAGTACTGACCCTCCGACAGTGCGGCTCTCCCTCAGCACTGACCCTCCCACAGTGCGGCTCTCCCTCAGCACTGACCCTCCGACAGTGCGGCTCTCCCTCAGTACTGACCCTCCGACAGTGCGGCACTCCCTCAGCACTGACCCTCCGACAGTGCGGCACTCCCTCAGCACTGACCCTCCGACAGTGGGGCTCTCCCTCAGCACTGACCCTCCGACAGTGCCGCTCTCCCTCAGCACTGACCCTCTGACAGTGCGGCACTCCCTCAGCACTGACCCTCCGACAGTGCGGCTCTCCCTCAGCATTGACCCTCCGACAGTGCGGCTCTCCCTCAGCGCTGACCCTCTGACATTGTGGCTCTCCCTCAGTACTGACCCTCCCACAGTGCGGCTCTCCCTCAGTACTGACCCTCCGACAGTGCGGCTCTCCCTCAGCGCTGACCCTCCGACAGTGAGGCTCTCCCTCAGCACTGACCCTCCTACAGTGCGGCTCTCCCTCAGTACTGACCCTCCGACAGTCCGACAGTGCGGCTCTCCCTCAGTACTGACCCTCCAACAGTGCGGCTCTCCCTCAGTACTGACCCTCCGACAGTGCGGCTCTCCCTCAGTACTGACCCTCCGACAGTGTCTCTGAGGGCTGATGGTTTATGTCCAGTACACACCTTGAACAGACACTTCCAGATTCGCAGGCACATTATTGATTAATCCTTTAACCCGGAAACTGCGTGAGGAATTATTGGCAACTGGCGATCAAAAGCTTAGCTTTAAGCAGGATTTGGTGGGAGAGACGGGTTGAGAAGTTCTGGGAAGCAATTCCAGAGTTTACGCCCCCTCCAGGCAGCTAAAGGGCCCGATCGCCAACGATGGAGCGATGAGAATCGGGATACGCTTGAGAGGCAGGAATTGGAGGAGGTTACAGAGATATGGAGGGGTGTAGGGGGCTGGAGGAGGTTACAGAGATAGGGAGGGATGTAGGGGCTGGAGGAGGTTACAGAGATAGGGAGGGGTGTAGGGGGCTGGAGGAGGTTACAGAGATAGGGAGGGGTGTAGGGGGCTGGAGGAGGTAGAGATAGGGAGGGGTGTAGGGCCTGGAGGAGGTTACAGAGATAGGGAGGGGTGTAGGGGCTGGAGGAGGTTACAGAGATAGGGAGGGGTGTAGGGGGCTGGAGGAGGTTACAGAGATAGGGAGGGGTGTAGGGGGCTGGAGGAGGTAGAGATAGGGAGGGGTGTAGGGGCTGGAGGAGGTTACAGAGATAGGGAAGGGTGTAGGTGCTGGAGGAGGTTACAGAGATAGGGAGGGGTGTAGGGGCTGGAGGAGGTTACAGAGATAGGGAGGGTTGTAGGGGGCTGGAGGAGGTTACAGAGATAGGGAGGGGTGTAGGGGCTGGAGGAGGTTACAGAGATAGGGAGGGGTGTAGGGGCTGGAGGAGGTTACAGAGATAGGGAGGGGTGTAGGTGCTGGAGGAGGTTACAGAGATAGGGAGGGGTGTAGGTGCTGGAGGAGGTTACAGAGATAGGGAGGGGTGTAGGGGCTGGAGGAGGTTACAGAGATAGGGATTGTCCAGAATCACATTTATGTGAAGAGCAACACAGTCTGGTCCAGTGACAAGGTTATTTTCCAGATGCAGTGCCAAAAGCAATGAGCGATTGATGCTGATCGCTTCCTACAATCCATGTCCCTGTCACCGGGAAGGTGAAAGCTTTCCATGAAAGCACCGCTACTCCCGCACCAAAGCAGCTGGCTCGGATGCATATGTCCAAACCACAGGCGTGAACAGGAATCCTAGTGTCTGGGGTTGGTGGGGATCTCCCCAATCTACCCTGCGCGTCCTGATCGTCGATAAATGGCACCCCGTGTACTCCTCCAAGCCTTCCGCGATATTTGATAGTCAAGGCAATTCAAGACGCAGATTGTGGGACTGCTTGGTGCTTGCTCCTGTCTCGCATCGCGACCCAAGACACCAGTGCTGCCCGTCGGAAGCGGTGGCTGCCCGTTTGTGGGTGGAACTTTGGTGCTGGTGGAACCTGAGCAACCAGGTGATTTAGTGATGCGAGCATCCTGGTGCCTTCCTGTCTCACACCTGAAGTGTGGAGCGCGATTCGGGGAAAGCGCTGCGACCCACCACCCCCCCCCACTCCCCCCAACCTTTCTCGATATTTTACCTCTTTGAACGCCAGGAGGTTTTTTTCGCGTTCAGCCGAGCAGACAGTGATACAGTGATCCTTACGCTGTTGAATAAACAGTGACCCTGTACAGTTACACAGTGAGTGATCCTTACCCTGCTGAATAAACAGTGACTCTGTACAGTTACACAGTGAGTGATCCTTACCCTGCTGAATAAACAGTGACTCTGTACAGTTACACAGTGAGTGATCCTTACCCTGCTGAATAAACAGTGACTCTGTACAGTTACACAGTGAGTGATCCTTACCCTGCTGAATAAACAGTGACTCTGTACAGTTACACAGTGAGTGATCCTTACCCTGCTGAATAAACTGTGACTCCGTACAGTTACACAGTGAGTGATCCTTACCCTGAATAAACAGTGACTCTGTACAGTTACACAGTGAGTGACCCTTACCCTGAATAAACAGTGACTCTGTACAGTTACACAGTGAGTGATTCTTACCCTGCTGAATAAACAGTGACTCTGTACAGTTACACAGTGAGTGATCATTATCCTGCTGAATAAACAGTGACTCTGTACAGTTACACAGTGAGTGATCCTTACCCTGAATAAACAGTGACTCTGTACAGTTACACAGTGAGTGATCCTTACCCTGTTGAATAAACAGTGACTCTGTACAGTTACACAGTGAGTGATCCTTACCCTGCTGAATAAACAGTGACTCTGTACAGTTGCACAGTGAGTGATCCTTAACGTGCTGAATAAACAGTGACACTGTACAGTTACACAGTGAGTGATCCTTACCCTGAATAAACAGTGACTCTGTACAGTTACACAGTGAGTGACCCTTACCCTGAATAAACAGTGACTCTGTACAGTTACACAGTGACTGACCCTTACCCTGCTGAATAAACAGTGACTCTGTACAGTTACACAGTGAGTGATTCTTACCCTGAATAAACAGTGACTCTGTACAGTTACAGTGAGTGATCCTAACCCTGCATAATAAACAGTGGCTCTGTACAGTTACACAGTGAGTGACCTTTACCCTGAATAAACAGTGACTCTGTACAGTTACAGTGTGACCGTCACCCTTCTGAATAAACAGTGACTCTGTACAGTTACACAGTGACTCTGTACAGTTACACAGTGAGTGATTCTTACCCTGCTGAATAAACAGTGACTGTACAGTTACACAGTGAGTGATCTTTACCCTGAATAAACACTCTGCACAGTTACACAGTGAGTGATACTTACCCTGAATAAACACTCTGTACAGTTCCACAGTAAGTGATCCTCGCCCTGCTGAATAAACAGTGACTCTGTACAGTTACACAGTGAATGATCCTTACCCTGTTGAATAAACAGTGACTCTGTACAGTTACACAGTGAGTGATCATTACCCTGCTGAATAAACAGTGAGTCTGTACAGTTACAGTGTGACCGTCACCCTTCTGAATAAACACTGACTCTGTACAGTTACACAGTGAGTGATCCTTACCCTGCTGAATAAACAGTGACTCTGTACAGTTACATAGTGAGTGATTCTTACCCTGCTGAATAAACAGTGACTGTACAGTTACACAGTGAGTGATCTTTACCCTGAATAAACACTCTGCACAGTTACACTGAGTGATCCTTACCCTGAATAAACAGTGAGTCTGTACAGTTACACAATGAGTGATCCTTAACCTGAATAAACAGTGACTCTGTACAGTTACACAGTGAGTGATCCTTACCCTGAATAAACAGTGACTCTGTACAGTTACACAGTGAGTGATCCTTACCCTGAATAAACAGTGACTCTGTACAGTTACAGAGTGAGTGACCCTTACCCTGAATAAACAGTGACACTGTACAGTTACACAGTGAGTGATCCTTACTCTGCTGAATAAACAGTGACTCTGTACAGTTACACAGTGAGTGATCCTTACCCTGCTGAATAAACAGTGACTCTGTACAGTTGCACAGTGAGTGATCCTTAACGTGCTGAATAAACAGTGACACTGTACAGTTACACAGTGAGTGATCCTTACCCTGAATAAACAGTGACTCTGTACAGTTACACAGTGAGTGACCCTTACCCTGAATAAACAGTGACTCTGTACAGTTACACAGTGACTGACCCTTACCCTGCTGAATAAACAGTGACTCTGTACAGTTACACAGTGAGTGATTCTTACCCTGCTGAATAAACAGTGACTCTGTACAGTTACACAGTGAGTGATTCTTACCCTGAATAAACAGTGACTCTGTACAGTTACAGTGAGTGATCCTAACCCTGCATAATAAACAGTGGCTCTGTACAGTTACACAGTGAGTGACCTTTACCCTGAATAAACAGTGACTCTGTACAGTTACAGTGTGACCGTCACCCTTCTGAATAAACAGTGACTCTGTACAGTTACACAGTGACTCTGTACAGTTACACAGTGAGTGATCCTTACCCTGCTGAATAAACAGTGACTCTGTACAGTTACATAGTGAGTGATTCTTACCCTGCTGAATAAACAGTGACACTGTACAGTTACACAGTGAGTGATCTTTACCCTGAATAAACACTCTGCACAGTTACACAGTGAGTGATACTTACCCTGAATAAACACTCTGTACAGTTCCACAGTAAGTGATCCTCGCCCTGCTGAATAAACAGTGACTCTGTACAGTTACACAGTGAATGATCCTTACCCTGTTGAATAAACAGTGACTCTGTACAGTTACACAGTGAGTGATCATTACCCTGCTGAATAAAAAGTGAGTCTGTACAGTTACAGTGTGACCGTCACCCTTCTGAATAAACAGTGACTCTGTACAGTGACACAGTGACTGTGTACAGTTACACAGTGAGTGATCCTTACCCTGCTGAATAAACAGTGACTCTGTACAGTTACATAGTGAGTGATTCTTACCCTGCTGAATAAACAGTGACTGTACAGTTACACAGTGAGTGATCTTTACCCTGAATAAACACACTGCACAGTTACACTGAGTGATCCTTACCCTGAATAAACAGTGAGTCTGTACAGTTACACAATGAGTGATCCTTAACCTGAATAAACAGTGACTCTGTACAGTTACACAGTGAGTGATCCTTACCCTGAATAAACAGTGACTCTGTACAGTTACACAGTGAGTGATCCTTACCCTGAATAAACAGTGACTCTGTACAGTTACAGAGTGAGTGACCCTTACCCTGAATAAACAGTGACACTGTACAGTTACACAGTGAGTGATCCTTACTCTGCTGAATAAACAGTGACTCTGTACAGTTACACAGTGAGTGATCCTTACCCTGCTGAATAAACAGTGACTCTGTACAGTTGCACAGTGAGTGATCCTTAACGTGCTGAATAAACAGTGACACTGTACAGTTACACAGTGAGTGATCCTTACCCTGAATAAACAGTGACTCTGTACAGTTACACAGTGAGTGACCCTTACCCTGAATAAACAGTGACTCTGTACAGTTACACAGTGACTGACCCTTACCCTGCTGAATAAACAGTGACTCTGTACAGTTACACAGTGAGTGATTCTTACCCTGCTGAATAAACAGTGACTCTGTACAGTTACACAGTGAGTGATTCTTACCCTGAATAAACAGTGACTCTGTACAGTTACAGTGAGTGATCCTAACCCTGCATAATAAACAGTGGCTCTGCACAGTTACACAGTGAGTGACCTTTACCCTGAATAAACAGTGACTCTGTACAGTTACAGTGTGACCGTCACCCTTCTGAATAAACAGTGACTCTGTACAGTTACACAGTGACTCTGTACAGTTACACAGTGAGTGATCCTTACCCTGCTGAATAAACAGTGACTCTGTACAGTTACATAGTGAGTGATTCTTACCCTGCTGAATAAACAGTGACACTGTACAGTTACACAGTGAGTGATCTTTACCCTGAATAAACACTCTGCACAGTTACACAGTGAGTGATACTTACCCTGAATAAACACTCTGTACAGTTCCACAGTAAGTGATCCTCGCCCTGCTGAATAAACAGTGACTCTGTACAGTTACACAGTGAATGATCCTTACCCTGTTGAATAAACAGTGACTCTGTACAGTTACACAGTGAGTGATCATTACCCTGCTGAATAAACAGTGAGTCTGTACAGTTACAGTGTGACCGTCACCCTTCTGAATAAACAGTGACTCTGTACAGTGACACAGTGACTGTGTACAGTTACACAGTGAGTGATCCTTACCCTGCTGAACAAACAGTGACTGTACAGTTACACAGTGAGTGATCTTTACCCTGAATAAACACTCTGCACAGTTACACTGAGTGATCCTTACCCTGAATAAACAGTGAGTCTGTACAGTTACACAGTGAGTGATCCTTAACCTGAATAAACAGTGACTCTGTACAGTTACACAGTGAGTGATCCTTACCCTGAATAAACAGTGATTTTCTACAGTTACACAGTGAATGACCCTTACACTGCTGAATAAACCGTGACTCTGTACTGTTACACAGTGAGTGATCCTTACGCTGAATAAACAGTGACTCTGTACAGTTACACAATCAGTGACCCTTACCCAGCTGATTAAACAGTTACTCTGTACAGTTACACAGTGAGTGATCCTTACCCTGAATAAACAGTGACTCTGTACAGTTACACAGTGAATGACACTTACCCTGAATAAACAGTAACTCTGTACAGTTACACAGTGAGTGACCCTTACCCTGCTGAATAAACAGTGATATTGTACAGTTACACAGTGAGTGACCCTTACCCTGCTGAATAAACAGTGACTCTGTACAGTTACACAGTGAGTGATCCTTACCCTGAATAAACAGTGACTCTGTACAGTTACACAGTGAGTGATCCTTACCCTGCTGAATAAACAGTGACTCTGTACAGTTACACAGTGAGTGATCCTTACCCTGAATAAACAGTGACTCTGTACAGTTACACAGTGAGTGATCCTCACCCTGCATAATAAACAGTGGCTCTGTACAGTTACACAGTGAGTGATCTTTACCCTGAATAAACAGTGACTCTGTACAGTTACAGTGTGACCCTCACCCTTCTGAATAAACAGTGACTCTGTACAGTTAAACAGTGACTCTGTACAGTTACACAGTGAGTGATTCTTACCCTGCTGAATAAACAGTGAATCTGTACAGTTACACAGTGAGTGATCCTTACCCTGCTGAATAAACAGTGACTATGTACAGTTACACAGTGAGTGATCCTTACCCTGCTGAATAGACTTTGATTCTGTAGAGTTACACAGTGAGTGATCCTTACCCTGAATAAACAGTGACTCTGTACAGTTACACAGTGAGTGACCCTTACCCTGAATAAACCGTGACTCTGTACAGTTACACAGTGACTGACCCTTACCCTGCTGAATAAACAGTGACTCTGTACAGTTACACAGTGAGTGATTCTTACCCTGCTGAATAAACAGTGACTCTGTACAGTTACACAGTGAGTGATCATTATCCTGCTGAATAAACAGTGACTCTGTACAGTTACACAGTGAGTGATCCTTACCCTGAATAAACAGTGACTCTGTACAGTTACACAGTGAGTGATCCTTACCCTGTTGAATAAACAGTGACTCTGTACAGTTACACAGTGAGTGATCCTTACCCTGCTGAATAAACAGTGACTCTCTACAGTTACACAGTGAGTGATCCTTAACGTGCTGAATAAACAGTGACACTGTACAGTTACACAGTGAGTGATCCTTACCCTGAATAAACAGTGACTCTGTACAGTTACACAGTGAGTGACCCTTACACTGAATAAACAGTGACTCTGTACAGTTACACAGTGACTGACCCTTATCCTGCTGAATAAACAGTGACTCTGTACAGTTACACAGTGAGTGATTCTTACCCTGAATAAACAGTGACTCTGTACAGTTACAGTGAGTGATCCTAACCCTGCATAATAAACAGTGGCTCTGTACAGTTACACAGTGAGTGACC
The DNA here is from genome assembly GCF_017639515.1 of Carcharodon carcharias. NCBI lineage: Eukaryota > Metazoa > Chordata > Chondrichthyes > Lamniformes > Lamnidae > Carcharodon > Carcharodon carcharias. The sequence goes on from NC_054506.1 coordinate 112,268, forward strand.
TTTACCCTGAATAAACAGTGACTCTGTACAGTTACAGTGTGACCGTCACCCTTCTGAATAAACAGTGACTCTGTACAGTTACACAGTGACTCTGTACAGTTACACAGTGAGTGATTCTTACCCTGCTGAATAAACAGTGACTGTACAGTTACACAGTGAGTGATCTTTACCCTGAATAAACACTCTGCACAGTTACACAGTGAGTGATACTTACCCTGAATAAACACTCTGTACAGTTCCACAGTAAGTGATCCTCGCCCTGCTGAATAAACAGTGACTCTGTACAGTTACACAGTGAATGATCCTTACCCTGTTGAATAAACAGTGACTCTGTACAGTTACACAGTGAGTGATCATTACCCTGCTGAATAAACAGTGAGTCTGTACAGTTACAGTGTGACCGTCACCCTTCTGAATAAACACTGACTCTGTACAGTTACACAGTGAGTGATCCTTACCCTGCTGAATAAACAGTGACTCTGTACAGTTACATAGTGAGTGATTCTTACCCTGCTGAATAAACAGTGACTGTACAGTTACACAGTGAGTGATCTTTACCCTGAATAAACACTCTGCACAGTTACACTGAGTGATCCTTACCCTGAATAAACAGTGAGTCTGTACAGTTACACAATGAGTGATCCTTAACCTGAATAAACAGTGACTCTGTACAGTTACACAGTGAGTGATCCTTACCCTGAATAAACAGTGACTCTGTACAGTTACACAGTGAGTGATCCTTACCCTGAATAAACAGTGACTCTGTACAGTTACAGAGTGAGTGACCCTTACCCTGAATAAACAGTGACACTGTACAGTTACACAGTGAGTGATCCTTACTCTGCTGAATAAACAGTGACTCTGTACAGTTACACAGTGAGTGATCCTTACCCTGCTGAATAAACAGTGACTCTGTACAGTTGCACAGTGAGTGATCCTTAACGTGCTGAATAAACAGTGACACTGTACAGTTACACAGTGAGTGATCCTTACCCTGAATAAACAGTGACTCTGTACAGTTACACAGTGAGTGACCCTTACCCTGAATAAACAGTGACTCTGTACAGTTACACAGTGACTGACCCTTACCCTGCTGAATAAACAGTGACTCTGTACAGTTACACAGTGAGTGATTCTTACCCTGCTGAATAAACAGTGACTCTGTACAGTTACACAGTGAGTGATTCTTACCCTGAATAAACAGTGACTCTGTACAGTTACAGTGAGTGATCCTAACCCTGCATAATAAACAGTGGCTCTGTACAGTTACACAGTGAGTGACCTTTACCCTGAATAAACAGTGACTCTGTACAGTTACAGTGTGACCGTCACCCTTCTGAATAAACAGTGACTCTGTACAGTTACACAGTGACTCTGTACAGTTACACAGTGAGTGATCCTTACCCTGCTGAATAAACAGTGACTCTGTACAGTTACATAGTGAGTGATTCTTACCCTGCTGAATAAACAGTGACACTGTACAGTTACACAGTGAGTGATCTTTACCCTGAATAAACACTCTGCACAGTTACACAGTGAGTGATACTTACCCTGAATAAACACTCTGTACAGTTCCACAGTAAGTGATCCTCGCCCTGCTGAATAAACAGTGACTCTGTACAGTTACACAGTGAATGATCCTTACCCTGTTGAATAAACAGTGACTCTGTACAGTTACACAGTGAGTGATCATTACCCTGCTGAATAAAAAGTGAGTCTGTACAGTTACAGTGTGACCGTCACCCTTCTGAATAAACAGTGACTCTGTACAGTGACACAGTGACTGTGTACAGTTACACAGTGAGTGATCCTTACCCTGCTGAATAAACAGTGACTCTGTACAGTTACATAGTGAGTGATTCTTACCCTGCTGAATAAACAGTGACTGTACAGTTACACAGTGAGTGATCTTTACCCTGAATAAACACACTGCACAGTTACACTGAGTGATCCTTACCCTGAATAAACAGTGAGTCTGTACAGTTACACAATGAGTGATCCTTAACCTGAATAAACAGTGACTCTGTACAGTTACACAGTGAGTGATCCTTACCCTGAATAAACAGTGACTCTGTACAGTTACACAGTGAGTGATCCTTACCCTGAATAAACAGTGACTCTGTACAGTTACAGAGTGAGTGACCCTTACCCTGAATAAACAGTGACACTGTACAGTTACACAGTGAGTGATCCTTACTCTGCTGAATAAACAGTGACTCTGTACAGTTACACAGTGAGTGATCCTTACCCTGCTGAATAAACAGTGACTCTGTACAGTTGCACAGTGAGTGATCCTTAACGTGCTGAATAAACAGTGACACTGTACAGTTACACAGTGAGTGATCCTTACCCTGAATAAACAGTGACTCTGTACAGTTACACAGTGAGTGACCCTTACCCTGAATAAACAGTGACTCTGTACAGTTACACAGTGACTGACCCTTACCCTGCTGAATAAACAGTGACTCTGTACAGTTACACAGTGAGTGATTCTTACCCTGCTGAATAAACAGTGACTCTGTACAGTTACACAGTGAGTGATTCTTACCCTGAATAAACAGTGACTCTGTACAGTTACAGTGAGTGATCCTAACCCTGCATAATAAACAGTGGCTCTGCACAGTTACACAGTGAGTGACCTTTACCCTGAATAAACAGTGACTCTGTACAGTTACAGTGTGACCGTCACCCTTCTGAATAAACAGTGACTCTGTACAGTTACACAGTGACTCTGTACAGTTACACAGTGAGTGATCCTTACCCTGCTGAATAAACAGTGACTCTGTACAGTTACATAGTGAGTGATTCTTACCCTGCTGAATAAACAGTGACACTGTACAGTTACACAGTGAGTGATCTTTACCCTGAATAAACACTCTGCACAGTTACACAGTGAGTGATACTTACCCTGAATAAACACTCTGTACAGATCCACAGTAAGTGATCCTCGCCCTGCTGAATAAACAGTGACTCTGTACAGTTACACAGTGAATGATCCTTACCCTGTTGAATAAACAGTGACTCTGTACAGTTACACAGTGAGTGATCATTACCCTGCTGAATAAACAGTGAGTCTGTACAGTTACAGTGTGACCGTCACCCTTCTGAATAAACAGTGACTCTGTACAGTGACACAGTGACTGTGTACAGTTACACAGTGAGTGATCCTTACCCTGCTGAACAAACAGTGACTGTACAGTTACACAGTGAGTGATCTTTACCCTGAATAAACACTCTGCACAGTTACACTGAGTGATCCTTACCCTGAATAAACAGTGAGTCTGTACAGTTACACAGTGAGTGATCCTTAACCTGAATAAACAGTGACTCTGTACAGTTACACAGTGAGTGATCCTTACCCTGAATAAACAGTGACTCTGTACAGTTACACAGTGAGTGATCCTTACTCTGCTGAATAAACACTGACTCTGTACAGTTACACAGTGAGTGACCCATACCCTGCTGAATAAACAGTGACTCTGTACAGTTAAACAGTGAGTGACCCTTACCCAGCTGAATAAACAGTGACTCTGTACAGTTACACAGTGAGTGATCCTTACCCTGAATAAACAGTGACTCTGTACAGTTACACAGTGAGTGATCCTTACTCTGCTGAATAAACAGTAACTCTGTACAGTTACACAGTGAGTGACCCTTACCCTGCTGAATAAACAGTGACTCTGTACAGTTACACAGTGAGTGACCCTTACCCTGCTGAATAAACAGTGACTCTGTACAGTTACACAGTGAGTGATCCTTACCCTGAATAAACAGTGACTCTGTACAGTTACACAGTGAGTGATCCTTACCCTGCTGAATAAACAGTGACTCTGTACAGTTACACAGTGAGTGATCCTTACCCTGAATAAACAGTGACTCTGTACAGTTACACAGTGAGTGATCCTCACCCTGCATAATAAACAGTGGCTCTGTACAGTTACACAGTGAGTGATCTTTACCCTGAATAAACAGTGACTCTGTACAGTTACAGTGTGACCCTCACCCTTCTGAATAAACAGTGACTCTGTACAGTCACACAGTGACTCTGTACAGTTACACAGTGAGTGATTCTTACCCTGCTGAATAAACAGTGACTCTGTACAGTTACACAGTGAGTGATCCTTACCCTGCTGAATAAACAGTGACTCTGTACAGTTACACAGTGAGTGATCCTTACCCTGCTGAATAAACTGTGACTCCGTACAGTTACACAGTGAGTGATCCTTACCCTGAATAAACAGTGACTCTGTACAGTTACACAGTGAGTGACCCTTACCCTGAATAAACCGTGACTCTGTACAGTTACACAGTGACTGACCCTTACCCTGCTGAATAAACAGTGACTCTGTACAGTTACACAGTGAGTGATTCTTACCCTGCTGAATAAACAGTGACTCTGTACAGTTACACAGTGAGTGATCATTATCCTGCTGAATAAACAGTGACTCTGTACAGTTACACAGTGAGTGATCCTTACCCTGAATAAACAGTGACTCTGTACAGTTACACAGTGAGTGATCCTTACCCTGTTGAATAAACAGTGACTCTGTACAGTTACACAGTGAGTGATCCTTACCCTGCTGAATAAACAGTGACTCTGTACAGTTGCACAGTGAGTGATCCTTAACGTGCTGAATAAACAGTGACACTGTACAGTTACACAGTGAGTGATCCTTACCCTGAATAAACAGTGACTCTGTACAGTTACACAGTGAGTGACACTTACACTGAATAAACAGTGACTCTGTACAGTTACACAGTGACTGACCCTTATCCTGCTGAATAAACAGTGACTCTGTACAGTTACACAGTGAGTGATTCTTACCCTGAATAAACAGTGACTCTGTACAGTTACAGTGAGTGATCCTAACCCTGCATAATAAACAGTGGCTCTGTACAGTTACACAGTGAGTGACCTTTACCCTGAATAAACAGTGACTCTGTACAGTTACAGTGTGACCGTCACCCTTCTGAATAAACAGTGACTCTGTACAGTTACACAGTGACTCTGTACAGTTACACAGTGAGTGATTCTTACCCTGCTGAATAAATAGTGACTGTACAGTTACACAGTGAGTGATCTTTACCCTGAATAAACACTCTGCACAGTTACACAGTGAGTGATACTTACCCTGAATAAACACTCTGTACAGTTCCACAGTAAGTGATCCTCGCCCTGCTGAATAAACAGTGACTCTGTACAGTTACACAGTGAATGATCCTTACCCTGTTGAATAAACAGTGACTCTGTACAGTTACACAGTGAGTGATCATTACCCTGCTGAATAAACAGTGACTCTGTACAGTTACAGTGTGACCGTCACCCTTCTGAATAAACACTGACTCTGTACAGTTACACAGTGAGTGATCCTTACCCTGCTGAATAAACAGTGACTCTGTACAGTTACATAGTGAGTGATTCTTACCCTGCTGAATAAACAGTGACTGTACAGTTACACAGTGAGTGATCTTTACCCTGAATAAACACTCTGCACAGTTACACTGAGTGATCCTTACCCTGAATAAACAGTGAGTCTGTACAGTTACACAATGAGTGATCCTTAACCTGAATAAACAGTGACTCTGTACAGTTACACAGTGAGTGATCCTTACCCTGAATAAACAGTGACTCTGTACAGTTACACAGTGAGTGATCCTTACCCTGAATAAACAGTGACTCTGTACAGTTACAGAGTGAGTGACCCTTACCCTGAATAAACAGTGACACTGTACAGTTACACAGTGAGTGATCCTTACTCTGCTGAATAAACAGTGACTCTGTACAGTTACACAGTGAGTGATCCTTACCCTGCTGAATAAACAGTGACTCTGTACAGTTGCACAGTGAGTGATCCTTAACGTGCTGAATAAACAGTGACACTGTACAGTTACACAGTGAGTGATCATTACCCTGAATAAACAGTGACTCTGTACAGTTACACAGTGAGTGACCCTTACCCTGAATAAACAGTGACTCTGTACAGTTACACAGTGACTGACCCTTACCCTGCTGAATAAACAGTGACTCTGTACAGTTACACAGTGAGTGATTCTTACCCTGCTGAATAAACAGTGACTCTGTACAGTTACACAGTGAGTGATTCTTACCCTGAATAAACAGTGACTCTGTACAGTTACAGTGAGTGATCCTAACCCTGCATAATAAACAGTGGCTCTGTACAGTTACACAGTGAGTGACCTTTACCCTGAATAAACAGTGACTCTGTACAGTTACAGTGTGACCGTCACCCTTCTGAATAAACAGTGACTCTGTACAGTTACACAGTGACTCTGTACAGTTACACAGTGAGTGATCCTTACCCTGCTGAATAAACAGTGACTCTGTACAGTTACATAGTGAGTGATTCTTACCCTGCTGAATAAACAGTGACACTGTACAGTTACACAGTGAGTGATCTTTACCCTGAATAAACACTCTGCACAGTTACACAGTGAGTGATACTTACCCTGAATAAACACTCTGTACAGTTCCACAGTAAGTGATCCTCGCCCTGCTGAATAAACAGTGACTCTGTACAGTTACACAGTGAATGATCCTTACCCTGTTGAATAAACAGTGACTCTGTACAGTTACACAGTGAGTGATCATTACCCTGCTGAATAAAAAGTGAGTCTGTACAGTTACAGTGTGACCGTCACCCTTCTGAATAAACAGTGACTCTGTACAGTGACACAGTGACTGTGTACAGTTACACAGTGAGTGATCCTTACCCTGCTGAATAAACAGTGACTCTGTACAGTTACATAGTGAGTGATTCTTACCCTGCTGAATAAACAGTGACTGTACAGTTACACAGTGAGTGATCTTTACCCTGAATAAACACACTGCACAGTTACACTGAGTGATCCTTACCCTGAATAAACAGTGACTCTGTACAGTTACACAATGAGTGATCCTTAACCTGAATAAACAGTGACTCTGTACAGTTACACAGTGAGTGATCCTTACCCTGAATAAACAGTGACTCTGTACAGTTACACAGTGAGTGATCCTTACCCTGAATAAACAGTGACTCTGTACAGTTACAGAGTGAGTGACCCTTACCCTGAATAAACAGTGACACTGTACAGTTACACAGTGAGTGATCCTTACTCTGCTGAATAAACAGTGACTCTGTACAGTTACACAGTGAGTGACCCTTACCTAGCTGAATAAACAGTGACTCTGTACAGTTACACAGTGAGTGATCCTTACCCTGAATAAACAGTGACTCTGTACAGTTACACAGTGAGTGATCCTTACTCTGCTGAATAAACAGTAACTCTGTACAGTTACACAGTGAGTGACCCTTACCCTGCTGAATAAACAGTGACTCTGTACAGTTACACAGTGAGTGACCCTTACCCTGCTGAATAAACAGTGACTCTGTACAGTTACACAGTGAGTGATCCTTACCCTGAATAAACAGTGACTCTGTACAGTTACACAGTGAGTGATCCTTACCCTGCTGAATAAACAGTGACTCTGTACAGTTACACAGTGAGTGATCCTTACCCTGAATAAACAGTGACTCTGTACAGTTACACAGTGAGTGATCCTCACCCTGCATAATAAACAGTGGCTCTGTACAGTTACACAGTGAGTGATCTTTACCCTGAATAAACAGTGACTCTGTACAGTTACAGTGTGACCCTCACCCTTCTGAATAAACAGTGACTCTGTACAGTCACACAGTGACTCTGTACAGTTACACAGTGAGTGATTCTTACCCTGCTGAATAAACACTGACTCTGTACAGTTACACAGTGAGTGATCCTTATCCTGCTGAATAAACAGTGACTCTGTACAGTTACTCAGTGAGTGATCCTTACCCTGAATAAACAGTGACTCTGTACAGATACACAGTGAGTGATTCTTACCCTGCTGAATAAACAGTGACTCTGTACAGTTACACAGTGACTGACCCTTACTCTGCTGAATAAACAGTGACTCTGTACAGTTACACAGTGAGTGATCCTTAACCTGCTGAATAAACAGTGACTCTGTACAGTTACACAGTGATTGATCCTTACCCTGAATAAACAGTGACTCTGTACAGTTACACAGTGAGTGACCCTTACCCTGAATAAACAGTGACTCTGTACAGTTACACAGTGAAGGACCCTTACCCTGCTGAATAAACAGTGACTCTGTACAGTTACACAGTGAGTGATTCTTACCCTGCTGAATAAACAGTGACTCTGTACAGTTACACAGTGAGTGATTCTTACCCTGAATAAACAGTGACTCTGTACAGTTACAGTGAGTGATCCTAATCCTGCATAATAAACAGTGGCTATGTACAGTTACACAGTGAGTGATTCTTACCCTTCTGAATAAATAGTGACTCTGTACAGTGACACAGTGACTCTGTACAGTTACACAGTGAGTGATCCTTACCCTGCTGAATAAACAGTGACTCTGTACAGTTACATAGTGAGTGATTCTTACCCTGCTGAATAAACAGTGACTGTACAGTTACACAGTGAGTGATCTTTACCCTGAATAAACACACTGTACAGTTCCACAGTAAGTGATCCTCGCCCTGCTGAATAAACAGTGACTCTGTACAGTTACACAGTGAATGATGATTACCCTGCTGAATAAACAGTGACTCTGTACAGTTACACTGAGTGATCCTTACCCTGAATAAACAGTGAGTCTGTACAGTTACACAGTGAGTGATCATTAACCTGAATAAACAGTGAATCTGAACAGTTACACAGTGTGTGATCCTTACCCTGAATAAACAGTGAATCTGTACAGTTACAGAGTGAGTGACCCTTACCCTGAATAAACAGTGACGCTGTACAGTTACACAGTGAGTGATCCTTACTCTGCTGAATAAACACTGACTCAGTACATTTACACAGTGAGTGACACATACCCTGCTGAATAAACAGTGACTCTGCACAGTTACACAGTGAGTGATCCTTACCCTGAATAAACAGTGACTCTGTACAGTTACACAGTGAGTGATCCTTACCCTGCTGAATAAACAGTGACTCTGTACAGTTAAACAGTGAGTGACCCTTACCCTGCAGAATAAACAGTGACTCTGTACAGTTACACAGTGAGTGATCCTTACCCTGAATAAACAGTGACACTGTACAGTTACACAGTGAGTGATCCTTACTCTGCTGAATAAACAGTGACTCTGTACAGTTACACAGTGAATGACCCTTACCCTGCTGAATAAACAGTGACTCTGTACAGTTACACAGTGAGAGATCCTTACCCTGCTGAATAAACAGTGACTCTGTACAGTTACACAATGAGTGATCCACGCCCTGCTGAATAAACAGTGACTCTGTACAGTTACACAGTGAGTGATCCTTACCCTGCTGAATTAACAGTGACTCTGTACAGTTACACAGTGAGTGACCCTTACCCTGCTGAATAAACAGTGACTCTGTACAGTTACACAGTGAGTGATCCTTACCCTGAATAAACAGTGACTCTGTACAGTTACACAGTGAGTGATCCTTACCCTGCTGAATAAACAGTGACTCTGTACAGTTACACAGTGAGTGACCCTTACCCTGCTGAATAAACACTGATTCTGTACAGTTGCACAGTGAGTGATCCTTACCCTGCTGAATAAACAGTGACTCTGTACAGTTACACAGTGAGTGATCCTTACCCTGCTGAATAAACAGTGACTCTGTACAGTTACACAGTGAGTGATCCTTACCCTGCTGAATAAACAGTGACTCTGTACAGTTACACAGTGAGAGATCCTTACCCTGCTGAATAAACAGTGACTCTGTACAGTTACACAGTGAATGATCCTTACCCTGTTGAATAAACAGTGACTCTGTACAGTTACACAGTGAGTGATCATTACCCTGCTGAATAAATAGTGAGTTTGTACAGTTACAGTGTGACCGTCACCCTTCTGAATAAACAGTGACTCTGTACAGTGACACAGTGACTGTGTACAGTTACACAGTGAGTGATCCTTACCCTGCTGAATAAACAGTGACTCTGTACAGTTACATAGTGAGTGATTCTTACCCTGCTGAATAAACAGTGACTGTACAGTTACACAGTGAGTGATCTTTACCCTGAATAAACACTCTGCACAGTTACACTGAGTGATCCTTACCCTGAATAAACAGTGAGTCTGTACAGTTACACAGTGAGTGATCCTTAACCTGAATAAACAGTGACTCTGTACAGTTACACAGTGAGTGATCCTTACCCTGAATAAACAGTGACTCTGTACAGTTACAGAGTGAGTGACCCTTACCCTGAATAAACAGTGACGCTGTACAGTTACACAGTGAGTGATCCTTACTCTGCTGAATAAACACTGACTCTGTACAGTTACACAGTGAGTGACCCATACCCTGCTGAATAAACAGTGACTCTGTACAGTTACACAGTGAGTGATCCTTACCCTGAATAAACAGTGAATCTGTACAGTTACACAGTGAGTGATCCTTACCCAGCTGAATAAACAGTGACTCTGTACAGTTACACAGTGAGTGACCCTTACCCTGCTGAATAAACAGTGACTCTGTACAGTTACACAGTGAGTGATCCTTACCCTGAAAAAACAGTGACTCTGTACAGTTACACAGTGAGTGATCCTTACCCTGCTGAATAAACAGTGACTCTGTACAGTTACACAGTGAGTGATCCTTACCCTGAATAAACAGTGACTCTGTACAGTTACACAGTGAGTGATCCTTACTCTGCTGAATAAACAGTGACTCTGTACAGTTACACAGTGAGTGACCCTTACCCTGCTGAATAAACAGTGACTCTGTACAGTTACACAGTGAGTGATCCTTACCCTGCTGAATAAACACTGACTCTGTACAGTTACACAGTGAGTGATCCTTACCCTGCTGAAGTAACAGTGACTCTGTACAGTTACACAGTGAGTGACCCTTACCCTGCTGAATAAACAGTGACTCTGTGCAGTTACACAGTGAGTGATCCTTACCCTGAATAAACAGTGACTCTGTACAGTTACACAGTGAGAGATCCTTACCCTGCTGAATAAACAGTGACTCTGTACAGTTACACAGTGAGTGATCCTTACCCTGCTGAATTAACAGTGACTCTGTACAGTTACACAGTGAGTGACCCTTACCCTGCTGAATAAACAGTGACTCTGTACAGTTACACAGTGAGTGATCCTTACCCTGAATAAACAGTGACTCTGTACAGTTACACAGTGAGTGATCCTTACCCTGCTGAATAAACAGTGACTCTGTACAGTTACACAGTGAGTGATCCTTACCCTGACGAATAAACAGTGACTCTGTACAGTTACACAGTGAGTGATCCTTACCCTGCTGAATAAACAGTGACTCTGTACCGTTACACAGTGAGTGATCCTTACCCTGCTGAATAAACAGTGACTCTGTACAGTTACACAGTGAGAGATCCTTACCCTGCTGAATAAACAGTGACTCTGTACAGTTACACAGTGAATGATCCTTACCCTGTTGAATAAACAGTGACTCTGTACAGTTACACAGTGAGTGATCATTACCCTGCTGAATAAACAGTGAGTCTGTACAGTTACAGTGTGACCGTCACCCTTCTGAATAAACAGTGACTCTGTACAGTGACACAGTGACTGTGTACAGTTACACAGTGAATGATCCTTACCCTGCTGAATAAACAGTGACTCTGTACAGTTACATAGTGAGTGATTCTTACCCTGCTGAATAAACAGTGACTGTACAGTTACACAGTGAGTGATCTTTACCCTGAATAAACACTCTACACAGTTACACTGAGTGATCCTTACCCTGAATAAACAGTGAGTCTGTACAGTTACACAGTGAGTGATCCTTAACCTGAATAAAAAGTGACTCTGTACAGTTACACAGTGAGTGATCCTTACCCTGAATAAACAGTGACTCTGTACAGTTACACAGTGAGTGATCCTTACCCTGAATAAACAGTGACTCTGTACAGTTACAGAGTGAGTGACCCTTACCCTGAATAAACAGTGACGCTGTACAGTTACACAGTGAGTGATCCTTACTCTGCTGAATAAACACTGACTCTGTACAGTTACACAGTGAGTGACCCATACCCTGCTGAATAAACAGTGACTCTGTACAGTTACACAGTGAGTGATCCTTACCCTGAATAAACAGTGAATCTGTACAGTTACACAGTGAGTGATCCTTACCCAGCTGAATAAACAGTGACTCTGTACAGTTACACAGTGAGTGACCCTTACCCTGCTGAATAAACAGTGACTCTGTACAGTTACACAGTGAGTGATCCTTACCCTGAATAAACAGTGACTCTGTACAGTTACACAGTGAGTGATACTTACCCTGCTGAATAAACAGTGAATCTGTACAGTTACACAGTGAGTGATCCTTACCCTGAATAAACAGTGACTCTGTACAGTTACACAGTGAGTGATCCTTACTCTGCTGAATAAACAGTGACTCTGTACAGTTACACAGTGAGTGACCCTTACCCTGCTGAATAAACAGTGACTCTGTACAGTTACACAGTGAGTGATCCTTACCCTGCTGAATAAACACTGACTCTGTACAGTTACACAGTGAGTGATCCTTACCCTGCTGAATTAACAGTGACTCTGTACAGTTACACAGTGAGTGACCCTTACCCTGCTGAATAAACAGTGACTCTGTGCAGTTACACAGTGAGTGATCCTTACCCTGAATAAACAGTGACTCTGTACAGTTACACAGTGAGTGATCCTTACCCTGCTGAATAAAGAGTGACTCTGTACAGTTACACAGTGAGTGATCCTTACCCTGCTGAATAAACAGTGACTCTGTACAGTTACACAGTGAGTGATCCACGCCCTGCTGAATAAACAGTGTCTCTGTACAGTTACACAGTGCGTGATCCTTACTCTGCTGCATAAACACTGACTCTGTACAGTTACACAGTGATTGACCCTTACCCTGCTGAATAAACAGTGACTCTGTACAGTTACACAGTGAGTGATCCTTGCCCTGCTGAATAAACAGTGACTCTGTACAGTTACACAGTGAGTGATCCTTACCCTGCTGAATAAACAGTGACTCTGTACAGTTACACAGTGAGTGATCCTTACCCTGCTGAATAAACAGTGACTCTGTACAGTTACACAGTGAGTGATCCTTACCCTGCTGAATAAACCGTGACTCTCTACAGTTACACAGTGAGTGATCGTTACCCTGCTGAATAAACAGTGACTCTGTACAGTTACACAGTGAGTGATTCTTACCCTGAATAAACAGTGACTCTGTACAGTTACAGTGAGTGATCCTCACCCTGCATAATAAACAGTTACTCTGTATAGTTAAACAGTGAGTCATCTTTACCCTGAATAAACAGTGACTCTGTACAGTTACAGTGTGACCCTCACCCTTCTGAATAAACAGTGACTCTGTACAGTGACACAGTGACTCTGTACAGTTACACAGTGAGTGATCCTTTCCCTGCTGAATAAACAGTGACTCTGTACAGTTACACAGTGAGTGATCCTTACCCTGCTGAATAAACAGTGACTCTGTACAGTTACACAGTGAATGATCCTTACCCTGTTGAATAAACAGTGATTCTGTACAGTTACACAGTGAGTGATCCTTACCCTGCTGAATAAACAGTGAATCTGTACAGTTACACAGTGAGTGATCCTTACCCTGCTGAATAAACAGTGAATCTGTACAGTTACACATTGAGTGATCCTTACCCTGCTGAATAAACAGTGACTCTGTACAGTTACACTGAGTGATCCTTACCCTGAATAAACAGTGACTCTGTATAGTTACACAGTGAGTGATCCTTACCCTGAATAAACAGTGACTCTCTACAGTTACACAATGAGTGACCCTTACCCTGAATAAACAGTGACTCTGTACAGTTACACAGTGAGTGATCCTTACTCTGCTTAATAACTACTGACTCTGTACAGTTACACAGTGAGTGATCCTTACCCTGCTGAATAAACAGTGACTCTGTACAGTTACACACTGAGTGATTCTTACCCTGCTGAATAAACAGTGACTCTGTACAGTTAGACAGTGAGTGATCCTTACCCTGCTGAATAAACAGTGACTCTGTACAGTTACACAGTGAGTGATCCTTACCCTGAATAAACAGTGACTCTGTACAGTTACACAGTGAGTGATTCTTACCCTGCTGAATAAACACTGACTCTCTACAGTTACACAGTGAGTGATCCTTATCCTGCTGAATAAACACTGACTCTGTACAGTTACACAGTGAGTGATCCTTATCCTGCTGAATAAACACTGACTCTGAACATATATAAAAACAACAAAACTGTGGATGCTGGAAATCCAAAACAAAACAGAATTACCTGGAAAAACTATTTCCTATTTCCATTATTTTTTAAAAAAAACACCCCCACTAGAGCTATACCTTGAGTGCCCTACCATCCATTCTTAATTAGCACATTCGTTTAGATAATATCACCAACTTTAACTTTAACACCTATGTGTTCTATTGTACTATTGTCGTTGACATCTTTTGATGATCTGCTTCTATCACTGCTTGTTTGTCCCTACAACCACACCCCCCAACCCCCCTCCAACTCTCTCTCTCTCTGTCTCTCTCTCTCTCTCCGCACCCCCCCCCCCCCACACACACACCTTAAACCAGCTTATATTTCAACTATTTCTTGGACTCGAACTCAAGTTCTGTCGAAGGGTCATGAGGACTCGAAACGTCAACTCTTTTCTTCCCCGCCGACGCTGCCAGACCTGCTGGGTTTTTCCAGGTAATTCTGTTCTTGTTTTTATTCTAAACTCCGAGCTTACAGTGAAGTAGATGGATTGTGGTGGGTCAGCCCTCTGTTAGCCAAGGACTGTCCCAACTTGAAGTGGTTGGCGGCTGACAAGGAGAACACACAACAGTCCCTCTACCGGAGACAGCCCACCCCACCCATTCCCTGCGCCTTGTCGCTGCTGTCTCCATGTTGCATTAGTGCTCCGCAGCAGAATTGCGGTGCCCTGTCTAGGAGGCCAACCGGGGCAAAATCTGGGAGACCCTGGGCTGCCCAGACGTCAGGGATCCCATTGCGACCTCTCCGGTTGAGCCCAAGGGAACGTGAGACACTCTGTTCGTTACCGGCTTGGCTGCTGACTGATAATACCAAACTGCGAATCCACCAGGCTTGCATCTTCAGCACGGTCCCACAGCGGTGAGATATGGGCGACATGTGTTTGACGAGAGGCAAGGGCTGAACAATTTCCGCCTTCGCTGTCTCAGACGTCCGCTCGGCATCTCTTGGCAGGAGAAGGTCACCAGCTCATACATCTGGGGAATCTGCTAACTTTGTCAGCATTCACTCATTGTTGAAAGCCAGCAGCGTCCGCGCTGGCTCGACAGTGTTCATCGGATGGATGACAGCTGTGTACCCAAAGACCTTACATACGGTGAACTGGCCACCAGGTCACAACCTCCTGGATGACCATACCACTGCGACAAAGACGTCCGCAAATGAGGTATTGAGATGGCAGACACTGAAATGTGGGAGATGTTTGATGATGGCTAAGGCCTCTGGAGTTTGATTGTTTGGAACGCAATTGAAGAGGAGGGCAGAGTTCTTTAAAGTAATTCAAGGGATGTGGGTGTGGCCGACGAGGTTAGCTTTTGTTGCTCATCCCGCATTGCCCTTGAGAAGATAATGGTGAGCTAACTTCTTGAACCGCTGCGGTCCATGTGGTGCAAGTACACCCACGGCGCTGTTAGGGAGGGAGTTCCAGGATTTTGTCCCCGTGTGGTGTAGGTACACCCACAGCGCTGTTAGGGAGGGAGTTCCAGGATTTTGTCCCGTGTGGTGTAGGTACACCCACGGTGCTGTTAGGGAGGGTGTTCCAGGATTTTGTCCCGTGTGGTGTAGGTACACCCACGGCGCTGTTAGGGAGGAAGTTCCAGGATTTTGTCCGTGTGGTGTAGGTACACCCACCGCGCTGTTAGGGAGGGAGTTCCAGGATTTTGTCCCGTGTGGTGTAGGTACACCCACGGCGCTATTAGGGAGGGAGTTCCAGGATTTTGTCCGTGTGGTGTAGGTACACCCACGGCGCTGTTAGGGAGGGATTTCCAGGATTTTGTCCCGTGTGGTGTAGGTACACCCACGGTGCTGTTAGGGAGGGAGTTCCAGGATTTTGTCCCTGTGTGTGGTGTAGGTACACCCACGGTGCTGTTAGGGAGGGAGTTCCAGGATTTTGTCCCGTGTGGTGTAGGTACACCCACGGCGCTGTTAGCGAGGGAGTTCCAGGATTTTGTCCGTGTGGTGTAGGTACACCCACGGCGCTATTAGGGAGGGAGTTCCAGGATTTTGTCCGTGTGGTGTAGGTACACCCACGGCGCTATTAGGGAGGGAGTTCCAGGATTTTGACCGAGAAACAGTGAAGGAAAGGCCGATATATTTCCAAGTCGGGATGGTGAGGGGCTCGGAGGGGAACTTCCAGGCGGTGGGTCTTCCCCATGTGTCTGCTGCCCTCGTCCTTCTAGATAGTAGTGGTCAAGTGTTTGAACGGTGCTGTCTAAGGAGCCTTGGTGAGTTGGTGCTGTGCATCTTGTAGATGGTACACACTGCAACCACTCTGCGATGCTGGTGAAGGGAGTGAATGTTTGTGGATGGGGTGCCGATCGAGCCGGGGTGCTGCTTGGTCCTGGACGGTGTCAACCTTCTTGAGTGTTGTTGGAGCTGCAACTCACCCAAGCAAGTGGAGAGTATTCCAGCATACTCCTGACTTGTGCCCTGGTGGATAGGCTTTGGGGAGTCAGGAGGTGAGATACTCTCTGCAGGATTCCCAGCCTCTGACCTGCTCTTGTAGCCACAGTATTATAAGGCTAGTCCAATACAGTTTCTGGTCAATGGTAACCCACAGGAAGTTGATAGTGGGTGATTCAGCGATAGTAATACCATTGAATGTCCACCCCCTCCCCACAAACCCCACTCCCCACACCCGGTCTTCCCACATCACCTCCACTCTCTCCAGACCCAGCCCTCCCCTCATTCCCACTTCCCACATCCCCCACAAAAACCACCACCACCCCGCATCGCCCCACTCCCCACATATGCCCTTTACCGCATCTCCCCACATCTACCCCATCCACCTTCTCCCCATATCCCCCCGTCTCTCCACAACCCCCCATCTCAACCCTCTCCAAATAGCACCCCCTCTCTCCAGAACCACCCATCCCCTCATTCCCACGCCCCACAACCACCCCCAACATCCAAAACATCCCCACATTCCCTCCTCCGCACATCAACCCCTCTCTCCCCAACCACCATTCCCGTCAACCCATATCCCACAGTTTCTCAAGAAACCAAGCTCTCCACATCCCCCACGCTCTCTCTGCATCCTACCCCTCTCAACACATAGCCCACCATTCACCCAAACCCAACCGCAGTATTGGGAGGTTGTCACTTTCTCTGTTGGATTGTATTGGGAGGTTGTCTCTCTCTGTTCGATTGTAGTGGGAGGTTGTCTCTCTCTCTGTTGGATTGTATTGGGAGGTTGTCTCTCTCTGTTGGATTGTATTGGGAGGTAGTCTCTCTCTGATGGATTGTATTGGGAGGTTATCGCTCTCTCTCTCTTGGATTGTATGGGGAGGTTGTCTCTCTCTCTGTTGGATTGTATTGGGAGGTTGTATCTCTCTGTTGGATTGTATTGGGAGGTTGTCTCTATCTATTCGATTGTATTGGGAGGTTGTCTCTCACTCTCTTGGATTGTATTGGGAGGTTATCTCTCTCTGTTGGATTGTATTGGGAGGTTGTCTCTCACTCTCTTGGATTGTATTGGGAGGTTATCTCTCTCTGTTGGATAGTATTGGGAGGTTGGCTCTCTCTGTTGGATTGTATTGGGAGGTTGTATATCTCTGTTGGATTGCATTGAGAGGTTGTCTCTCTGTTGGATTGTATTGGTAGGTTCTCTCTCTCTATGTTGGGTAGTATTGGGAGGTTGTCTCACTCTGTTGGAATGTACTGGGAGGTTGTCTCTCTCTGTTGGATTGTATTGGGAGGCTGTCTCTCAATCTTTTGGATTGTATTGGGAGGTTATCTCTCTCTGTGGGATTTAACGGGAGGTTGTCTCTCTCTCTGTCGGATTGTATTGGGAGGTTGTCTCTCTCTCTGTTGGATTGAATTGGGAGATTGTCTCTCTCTGTTGGATTGTATTGGGAGGTTGTCTCTCTCTGTTGGATTGTAATGGGAGGTTGTCACTCTCTGTTGGATTGTATAAGGAGGTTGTCTCTCTCTGTTGGATTGTATTCGGAGGTTGTCCCTCTCTGTTGGATTGTATTCGAAGGTTGTCTCTCTCTGTTGGATTGTATTGAGAGGATGTCTCTTTGTTGGATTGTATTGGGAGGTTGTCTATCTCTCTGTTGGGTAGTATTAGGAGGTTATCCCGCTCTGTTGGAATTTATTGGGAGGTTGTCTCTCTCTGTTGGATTGTATTGGGAGGTTGTCTCTCTCTGTTGGATTGTATTGGGAGGTTGTTTCTCCCTCTGTTGGATTGTATTGGGAGGTGGTATCTCTCTGTTGGATTGTACTGGGAGGTTGTCTCTCTCTCTGTTGGATTGTATTGGGAGGTTGTCTCGCTCTGTTGGATTGTATTGGGAGGTTGTCTCTCTGTTGGATTGTTTTTGGAGGTTGTCTCTCTGCTGGATTGTATTGGGATGTTGTCTCTTTCTCTGTTGGATTGTATTGGGAGGTTCTCTCTCACTCTTTTGGATTGTATTGGGAGGTTGTCTCTCTCTCTGCCGGATAGCATTAGGAGGTTGTCTCTCTCTCTGTTGGATTGTATTGGGAGGTTGTCTCTCTATCTCTGTTGGATTTTATTGGGAGGTTGTCTCTCTCTGTTGGATTGTATTGGGAGGTTGTCTCTCTCTGTTGGATTGTATATGAGGTTGTCTCTCTCTCTGTTGGATTGCATTGGGATGTTGTCTCTCTCTGTTGGATTGTATTAGAGGTTGTCTCTATCTGTGGGATTCTATTGGGAGGTTGTCTCTCTCCCTTTTGGATTGTATTGGGAGATTGTCTCTCTCTGTTGGATTGTATTGCGAGGTTGTCTCTCTCTGTTGGATTGTATTTGGAAGTTGTCTTTCTATCTGTTGGATTGTATTGAGAGGTTGTCTCTCTCTCTTTTTTGGATTGTATTGGGAAGTTGTCTCTCACTGTTGGATTGTATTGGGAGGTTTTCTTTCTCTCTGTTGAATTGTATTGGGAGATTGTCACTCTCTGTTGGATTGTATTGGGAGGTTGTCTCTCTCTGTTGGATTCTATTGGGACGTTGCCGCTCTCTCTGTTGGATTGTATTGGGAGGTTGTCTCTCTCTGCTGGATTGTATTGGGAGGTTGTCTCTCTCTCTGTTGGATTATATAGGGATGTTGTCTCCCACTCTTTTGGATTGCATTGGGAGTTTGTCTGTCTCCATGTTGGATTGTATTGGGAGGTTGTGTCTCTCTGTTGGATTGTATTGAGAGCTTGTCTCTCTCTTTTGAAATGCATTGGGAGGTAGTCTCTCTCTGTTGGAATGTATTGGTAGGTTGTCTCTCTCTGTTGTATTGTATTGGGAGGTTGTCTCTCTCTGTTGTATTTTATTGGGAGATTGTCTCTCTCTGTTGGATTGTATTGGGAGGTTTTCTTTCTCTGTTGTATTGTATTGGGAGGTTGTCTCTCTCTCTTGCATTGTATTGAGATGTTGTCTCTCTCTGTTGTGCTGTATTGGGATGTTATCTCTCTCTGTTGGAATGTATTGGGAGTTTGCCTATCTCTGTTGGAATGTATTGTGAGGTTGTCTCTCTCTGTTGGAATGTATTGGGAGGATTTCTCTGTCTTTTGGATTGTATTGGGAGGTTTTCTCTCTCTTTTGGAGTGTATTGGGAGGTTGTCTCTCTCTTTTGGATTGTATTGGAACATTGTCTCTCTCTGTTGGATTGTATTGGGAGGTTGTCTCTCTCTGTTGGAATGTATTGGGAGGTTGTCTCGCTCTGTTGGATTGTATTGGGAGGTTGTCTCTCTCTGTTGGAATGTATTGGGAGGTTGTCTCGCTCTGTTGGACTGTATTGGGAGGTTGTCTCTCTCTGTTGGTCTGTATTTGGAGGTTGTCTCTCTCTCTGTTGGATTGTATTGGGAGGTTGACTCTCTCTGTTGGATTGTATTGGGATGTTGTCTCTCTCTTTTGGATTGTATTGGAATATTGTCTCTCTCTGTTGGATTGTATTGGGAGGTTGTCTCTCTCTGTTGGAATGTATTGGGAGGTTGTCTCGCTCTGTTGGATTGTATTGGGAGGTTGTCTCTCTCTGTTGGTCTGTATTTGGAGGTTGTCTCTCTCTCTGTTGGATTGTATTGGGAGGTTGACTCTCTCTGTTGGATTGTATTGGGAGGTTGTCTCTCTCTGTTGGACTTTATTGGTAGGTTGTCTCTCTCTGTTGTATTGTATTGGGAGGTTGTCTCTCTCTTTTGGATTGTATTGGGAGGTTGTCTCTCTCTGTTGGATTGTATTGGGAGGTTGACTCTCTCTGTTGGATTGTATTTGAAGATTGTCACTCTCTGTTGGATTGTATTGGAAGCTTGTCTCTCTCTGTTGGATTGTATTGGGAGGTTGTCTCTCTCTCTTTTCGATTGTATGGGAAGAATGTCTCTCTCTGTTGGACTATATTGGGAGGTTGTCTCTCTCTGTTGGATTGTATTGAGACTTTGTCGCTCTCTGTTGGATTGTATTGGGAGATTGTCTCTCTCTGTTGGATTGTATTGTGAAGTTTTCTCTCTGTGTTGGAATGAATTGGGAGGTTATCTCGCTCTTCGGATTGTATTGTTAGGTTGTCTCTCTCTGTTGGTCTGTATTTGGAAGTTGTCTCTCTCTCTGTTGGATTGTATTGGTAGATTGACTCTCTCTGTTGCATTGTATTGGGATGTTTTATCTCTCTCTGATGGATTGTATAGTGAGGTTGTCTCTCTCTCTGTTGGATTGTATTTGGAGGTTGTCTCTCTCTGTTGGATTGTATTGGGAGGTTGTCTCTCTCTGTTGGATTCTTTTGGGAATATGTCTCTCTCTCTGTTGGATTGTATTGGGAGGTTGTCTCTCTCTTTTCGATTGTATGCGGAGATTGTCTCTCTCTGTTGGATTGTATTGGGAGGTTGTATTCTCTCTGTTGGATTGTATTGATAGGTTGTCTCTCTCCGTTCGATTGTATTGGGAGTATGTCTCTCTCTCTGTTGGGTTGTATTGGGAGGTTGTCTCTCTCTTTTCGATTGTATGGGGAGATTGTCTCTCTCTGTTGGATTGTATTGGGAGGTTGTCTCTCTCTCTGTTGGATTGTATTGGGAGGTTGTCTCTCTCTGTTCGATTGTATTGGGAGGTTGTCTCTCTCTGTTGGAATGTATTGGGAGGTTGACTCTCTCTCTGTTGGATTGTATTGGGAGGTTGTCTCTCTCTGTTGGAATGTATTGGGAGGTTGACTCTCTCTCTGTTGGTCTGTATTGGGAGGTTGACTCTCTCTCTGTTGGTCTGTATTGGGAGGTTGACTCTCTCTCTGTTGGTCTGTATTGGGAGGTTGACTCTCTCTCTGTTGGTCTGTATTGGGATGTTGTCTCTCTCTTTTGGATTGTATTGGGATATTGTCTCTCTCTGTTGGATTGTATTGGGAGGTTGTCTCTCTCTGTTGGAATGTATTGGGAGGTTGTCTCGCTCTGTTGGATTGTATTGGGAGGTTGTCTCTCTCTGTTGGTCTGTATTTGGAGGTTGTCTCTCTCTCTGTTGGTCTGTATTGGGAGGTTGACTCTCTCTGTTGGATTGTATTGGGAGGTTTTATCTCTCTGTTGGACTTTATTGGTAGGTTGTCTCTCTCTGTTGTATTGTATTGGGAGGTTGTCTCTCTCTTTTGGATTGTATTGGGAGGTTGTCTCTCTCTGTTGGATTGTATTGGGAGGTTGACTCTCTCTGTTGGATTGTATTTGAAGATTGTCACTCTCTGTTGGATTGTATTGGAAGCTTGTCTCTCTCTGTTGGATTGTATTGGGAGGTTGTCTCTCTCTCTTTTCGATTGTATGGGAAGAATGTCTCTCTCTGTTGGACTATATTGGGAGGTTGTCTCTCTCTGTTGGATTGTATTGAGACGTTGTCGCTCTCTGTTGGATTGTATTGGGAGATTGTCTCTCTCTGTTGGATTGTATTGTGAAGTTTTCTCTCTGTGTTGGAATGAATTGGGAGGTTATCTCGCTCTTCGGATTGTATTGTTAGGTTGTCTCTCTCTGTTGGTCTGTATTTGGAAGTTGTCTCTCTCTCTGTTGGATTGTATTGGTAGATTGACTCTCTCTGTTGCATTGTATTGGGATGTTTTATCTCTCTCTGATGGATTGTATAGTGAGGTTGTCTCTCTCTCTGTTGGATTGTATTTGGAGGTTGTCTCTCTCTGTTGGATTGTATTGGGAGGTTGTCTCTCTCTGTTGGATTCTTTTGGGAATATGTCTCTCTCTCTGTTGGATTGTATTGGGAGGTTGTCTCTCTCTTTTCGATTGTATGCGGAGATTGTCTCTCTCTGTTGGATTGTATTGGGAGGTTGTATTCTCTCTGTTGGATTGTATTGATAGGTTGTCTCTCTCCGTTCGATTGTATTGGGAGTATGTCTCTCTCTCTGTTGGGTTGTATTGGGAGGTTGTCTCTCTCTTTTCGATTGTATGGGGAGATAGTCTCTCTCTGTTGGATTGTATTGGGAGGTTGTCTCTCTCTCTGTTGGATTGTATTGGGAGGTTGTCTCTCTCTGTTCGATTGTATTGGAAGGTTGTCTCTCTCTCTGTCCGATTGTATGTGGAGATTGTCTCTCTCTGTTGGATGGTATTGGGAGGTTGTCTCTCTCTTTCTTTGATTATATTGGAAGGTTGTCTCTCTCTCTGTTGTATTGTAATGGAAGGTTGTCTCTCTCTCTGTTGGATTGTATTGGGAGGTTGTCTCTCTTTGTTGGATTGTATTGGGAGGTTTTCTCTCTCTGTTGGATTGTATTAGGAGGTTGTCTCTCTCTCTGTTGGCTGGAATTGTCAGGTTGTCTCTCTCTGTTGCATTGTATTGGGAGGTTGTCTCTCTCTTTTGGATTCTATTAGGAGGTTGTCTCTCTCTGTTGCATTGTATTGGGAGGATGTCTCTCTCTTTTGGATTGTATTAGGTTGTTCTCTCTCTCTGTTGGATTGTATTGGGAGGTTGACTCTCTCTCTGTTTTGGATTGTATTTTGATGTTGTCTCTCTCTCTGTTTTGGATAATATTAGGAGGTTGTCTCTCTCTCTGTTGGATTGTATTGGGACGTTTTCTCGCTCTTTTGGATTGTAATTGGAGTTCGTCTCTTTGTCTTGGATTGTATTGGGAGGTTGTCTCTCTCACTGTTGTATTGCCTTGGGACGTTGTCTCTCTCTCTTTTGGATTGTATTGGGTGTTTGTCTCTCTCTCTCTGTTGGATTGTATTGGGAGGTTGTCTCTCTCTCTCTGTTGGATTGTATTGGGAGGTTGTCTCTCTCTTTTGGATTGTATTGGGAGATTGTCTCTCTCTGTTGGATTGCATTGGGAGGTTTTCTCTCTCTTTTGGAATGTATTGGGAGGTTGTCTCGATCTGTCGGATTGTATTGGTAGGTTGTCTCTCTCTGTTGGTCTGTATTTGGAAGTTGTCTCTCTCTCTGTTGGATTGTATTGGTAGATTGACTCTCTCCGTTGGATTGTATTGGGATGTTTTATCTCTCTCTGATGGATTGTATAGTGAGGTTGTCTCTCTCTCTGTTGGATTGTATTTGGAGGTTGTCTCTCTCTGTTGGATTGTATTGGGAGGTTGTCTCTCTCTGTTGGATTCTTTTGGGAATATGTCTCTCTCTATGTTGGATTGTATTGGGATGTTGTCTCTCTCTTTTCGATTGTATGCGGAGATTGTCTCTCTCTGTTGGATTGTATTGGGAGGTTGTCTTCTCTCTGTTGGATTGTATTGGTAGGTTGTCTCTCTCTGTTCGATTGTATTGGGAGTATGTCTCTCTCTCTGTTGGGTTGTATTGGGAGGTTGTCTCTCTCTCTTTTCGATTGAATGGGGAGATTGTCTCTCTCTGTTGCATTGTATTGGAAGGTTGTCTCTCTCTTTTCGATTGTATGGGGAGATTGTCTCTCTCTGTTGGAATGTATTGGGAGGTTGTCTCTCTCTCTGTTGGATTGTATTGAGAGGTTGTCTCTCTCTGTTCGATTGTATTGGGAGGTTGTCTCTCTCTCTGTTCGATTGTATGGGGAGATTGTCTCTCTCTGTTGGATGGTATTGGGAGGTTGTCTCTCTCTTTCTTTGATTGTATTGGGAGGTTGTCTCTCTCTCTGTTGTATTGTAATGGAAGGTTGTCTCTCTCTCTGTTGGATTGTATTGGGAGGTTGTCTCTCTTTGTTGGATTGTATTGGGAGGTTGTCTCTCTCTGTTGGATTGTATTGGGAGGTTTTCTCTCTCTGTTGGATTGTATTAGGAGGTTGTCTCTCTCTCTGTTGGATTGAATTGTCAGGTTGTCTCTCTCTGTTGCATTGTATAGGGAGGTTGTCTCTCTCTCTTGGATTCTATTAGGAGTTTGTCTCTCTCTGTTGGATTGTATTGGGATGATGTCTCTCTCTTTTTGATTGTATTAGGTTGTTGTCTCTCTCTGTTGGATTGTATTGGGAGGTTGACTCTCTCTCTGTTTTGGATTGTATTTTGATGTTGTCTCTCTCTCTGTTTTGGATTATATTAGGAGGTTGTCTCTCTCTCTGTTGGATTGTAATGGGAGGTTCTCTCTCTTTGTTGGATTGTATTGGGAGGTTTTCTCTCTCTTTTGGATTGTAATGGGAGGTCGTCTCTCTCTCTTGGATTGTATTGGGAGGTTGTCTCTCTCACTGTTGTATTGTCTTGGGACGTTTTCTTTCTCTCTTTTGGATTGTATTGGGAGTTTGTCTCTCTCTCTCTGTTGGATTGTATTTGGAGGTTGTCTCTCTCTGTTGGATTGTATTGGGAGGTTGTCACTCTCTGTTGGATTGTATAGCGAGGTTGTCTCTCTCTCTGTTGGATTGTATTGGGATGTTGTCTCTCTCTGTTGGATTCTATTGGGATGTTGTCTCTCTCCCTTTTGGATTGTATTGGGAGATTGTCTCTCTCTGTTGGATTGTATTGGGAGGTTGTCTCTTGCTCTTTTCGATTGTATGGGGAGATTGTCTCTCTCTGTTGGATTGTATTGGGAGGTTGTCTCTCTCTTTTCGATTGTATGGGGAGATTGTCTCTCTCTGTTGGATTGTATTGGGAGTTTGTCTCTCTCTCTGTTGGATTGTATTGGGAGGTTGTCTCTCTCTGTTCGATTGTATTGGGATGTTGTCTCTCTCTCTGTTCGATTGTATGGGGAGATTGTCTCTCTCTGTTGGATTGTATTGGGAGGATCTCTCTCTCTCTGTTGGATGGTATTGGGAGGTTGTCTCTCTCTCTCTTTGATTGTATTGGGAGGTTGTCTCTCTCTCTCTGTTGTATTGTAATGGGAGGTTGTCTCTCTCTCTGTTGGATTGTATTGGGAGGTTTTCTCTCTTTGTTGGATTGTATTGGGTGGTTGTCTCTCTCTGTTGGATTGTATTGGGAGGTTTTCTCTCTCTGTTGGATTGTATTGGGAAGTCGTCTCTCTCTCTCTCTTGGATTGTATTGGGAGGTTGTCTCTCTCTCTGTTTGAATGTATTGGGAAGTTGTCTCTCTCACTGTTGTATTGTCTTGGGACGTTGTCTCTTTCTCTTTTGGATTGTATTGGGAGTTTCCTCTCTCTCTCTGTTGGATTGTATTGGGAGGTTGTCTCTCTCTCTCTCTGTTGGATTGTATTTGGAGGTTGTCTCTCTCTGTTGGATTGTATTGGGAGGTTGTCTCTCTCTTTTAAATTGCATAGTGAGGTTGTCTCTCTCTCTGTTGGATTGTATTGGGATGTAGTCTCTCTCTGTTGGTTTGTATTGGGAGGTTGTCTCTATCTGTGGGATTCTATTGGGAGGTTGTCTCTCTCCCTTTTGGATTGTATTGGGAGATTTTCTCTCTCTGTTGGATTGTATTGCGAGGTTGTCTCTCTCTGTTGGATTGTATTGAGAGGTTGTCTTTCTCTCTGTTGAATTGTATAGCGAGATTGTCATTCTCTGTTGGATTGTATTGGGAGGTTGTCTCTCTCTGTTGGATTCTATTGGGAGGTTGTCTCTCTCTCTGTTGGATTGTATTGGGAGGTTGTCTCTCTCTGTTGGATTGTATTCGGAGGTTGTCTCTCTCTCTGTTGGATTGTATAGGGAGGTTGTCTCCCACTCTTTTGGATTGTATTGGGAGTTTGTTTCTCTCCATGTTGGATTGTATTGGGAGGTTGTGTCTCTCTGTTGGAATGTATTGGGAGGTTGTCTCTCTCTGTTGGATTGTATTCTGATGTTTTCTCTGTTGTATTTGATTTGGAGATTGTCTCCCCCTGTTGGATTGTATTGGGAGGTTTTCTCTCTCTGTTGTATTGTATTGGGAGGTTGTCTCTCTCTGTTGGATTGTATTGAGATGTTGTCTCTCTCTGTTGGATTGTATTGGGAGGTTATATCTCTCTTTTGGAATGTACTGGGAGTTTGTCTCTCTCTGTTGGATTGTATTGGGAAGTTCTCTCTCTCTGTTGGAATGTATTGGGAGGATATCTCTCTCTGTTGGATTGTATTGGGAGGTTGTCTCTCTCTGTTGGTTTGTATTTGGAGTTTGTCTTTCTCTGTTGCATTGTATTGGGTGATTGTCTTTCTCTGTTGGATTGTATTGGGAGGTTGTCTCTCTCTGTTGGATTGTATTGGGAGGTTGTCTCGCTCTGTTGGATTGTATTGGGAGGTTGTCTCTCTCTGTTGGTCTGTATTTGGAGGTTGTCTCTCTCTCTGTTGGATTGTATTAGGAGGTTGACTCTCTCTGTTGGATTGTATTGGGAGGTTTTCTCTCTCAGTTGGATTGTATTGGGAGGTCGTCTCTCTCTCTCTCTTGGATTGTATTGGGAGGTTGTCTCTCTCTCTGTTTGAATGAATTGGAAAGTTGTCTCTCTCACTGTTGTATTGTCTTGGAACGTTGTCTCTTTCTCTTTTGGATTGTATTGGGAGTTTGTCTCTCTCTCTCTGTTGGATATGTATTGGGAGGTTGTCTCTCTCTCTCTCTGTTGGATTGTATTTGGAGGTTGTCTCTCTCTGTTGGATTCTATTGGGAGGTTGTCTCTCTCTCTGTTGGATTGTATTGGGAGGTTGTCTCTCTCTCTGTTGGATTGTATTGGGAGGTTGTCTCTCTCTGTTGGATTGTATTGGGAGGTTGTCTCTCTCTCTGTTGGATTGTATAGGGAGGTTGTCTCCCACTCTTTTGGATTGTATTGGGAGTTTGTTTCTCTCCATGTTGGATTGTATTGGGAGGTTGTGTCTCTCTGTTGGAATGTATTGGGAAGTTGTCTCTCTCTGTTGGATTGTATTCTGATGTTGTCTCTCTCTGTTGTATTTGATTTGGAGATTGTCTCTCTCTGTTGGATTGTATTGGGAGGTTTTCTCTCTCTGTTGTATTGTATTGGGAGGTTGTCTCTCTCTGTTGGATTGTATTGAGATGTTGTCTCTCTCTGTTGGATTGTATTGGGAGGTTATATCTCTCTGTTGGAATGTACTGGGAGTTTGTCTCTCTCTGTTGGATTGTATTGGGAAGTTCTCTCTCTCTGTTGGAATGTATTGGGAGGATATCTCTCTCTGTTGGATTGTATTGGGAGGTTGTCTCTCTCTGTTGGTTTGTATTTGGAATTTGTCTATCTCTGTTGCATCGTATTGGGTGATTGTCTCTCTCTGTTGGATTGTATTGGGAGGTTGTCTCGCTCTGTTGGATTGTATTGGGAGGTTGTCTCTCTCTGTTGGTCTGTATTTGGAGGTTGTCTCTCTCTCTGTTGGATTGTATTAGGAGGTTGACTCTCTCTATGGATTGCATTGGGATGTTTTATCTCTCTCTGTTGGATTGTATTGGGAGGTTGTCTCTCTCTGTTGGATTGTATTGGTAGATTGACTCTCTCTGTTGGATTGTATTGGGATGTTTTATCTCTCTCTGTTGGATTGTATTTGGAGGTTGTCTCTCTCTGTTGGATTGTATTGGGAGGTTGTCTCTCTCTCTGTTGGATTGTATTGGGAGGTTGTCTCTCTCTGTTCGATTGTATTGGGAGGATGTCTCTCTCTCTGTTGGATTGTATTGTGAGGTTGTCTCTCTCTTTCTTTGATTGTATTGGGAGGTTGTCTCTCTCTCTCTGTTGTATTGTAATGGAAGGTTGTCTCTCTCTCTGTTGGATTGTATTGGGAGGTTGTCTCTCTTTGTTGGATTGTATTGGGAGGTTGTCTCTCTCTGTTGGATTGTACTGGGAGGTTTTCTCTCTCTGTTGGATTGTATTAGGAGGTTGTCTCTCTCTCTGTTGGATTGAATTGTCAGGTTGTCTCTCTCTGTTGCATTGTATAGGGAGGTTGTCTCTCTCTTTTGGA
The DNA here is from genome assembly GCF_017639515.1 of Carcharodon carcharias. Taxonomy (NCBI): domain Eukaryota; kingdom Metazoa; phylum Chordata; class Chondrichthyes; order Lamniformes; family Lamnidae; genus Carcharodon; species Carcharodon carcharias. The sequence goes on from NC_054506.1 coordinate 140,739, forward strand.
TTCTATTAGGAAGTTGTCTCTCTCTGTTGGATTGTATTGGGAGGATGTCTCTCTCTTTTGGATTGTATTAGGTTGTTGTCTCTCTCTGTTGGATTGTATTGGGAGGTTGACTCTCTGTTTTGGATTGTATTTTGATATTGCCTCTCTCTCTGTTTTTGGATTATATTAGAAGATTGTCTCTCTCTCTGTTGGATTGTAATGGGAGGTTCTCTCTCTCTGTTGGATTGTTTTGGGAGGTTTTCTCTCTCTTTTGGATTGTAATGGGAGTTCGTCTCTCTGTCTTGGATTGTATTGGGAGGTTGTCTCTCTCACTGTTGTATTGCCTTGGGACGTTGTCTCTCTCTCTTTTGGATTGTATTGGGTGTTTGTCTCTCTCTCTCTGTTGGATTGTATTGGGAGGTTGTCTCTCTCTCTCTGTTGGATTGTATTGGGAGGTTTTCTGTCTCTGTTGGAATGTATTGGGAGGTTGTCTCGCTCTGTCGGATTGTATTGGTAGGTTGTCTCTCTCTATTGGTCTGTATTTGGAAGTTGTCTCTCTCTCTGTTGGATTGTATTGGTAGATTGACTCTCTCTGTCGGATTGTATTGGGATGTTTTATCTCTCTCTGATGGATTGTATAGTGAGGTTGACTCTCTCTCTGTTGGATTGTATTTGGATGTTGTCTCTCTCTGTTGGATTGTATTGGGAGGTTGTCTCTCTCTGTTGGATTCTTTTGGGAATATGTCTCTCTCTCTGTTGGATTGTATTGGGATGTTGTCTCTCTCTTTTCGATTGTATGCGGAGATTGTCTCTCTCTGTTGGATTGTATTGGGAGGTTGTCTTCTCTCTGTTGGATTGTATTGGTAGGTTGTCTCTCTCTGTTCGATTGTATTGGGAGTATGTCTCTCTCTCTGTTGGGTTGTATTGGGAGGTTGTCTCTCTTTTCGATTGTATGGGGAGATTGTCTCTCTCTGTTGCATTGTATTGGGAGATTGTCTCTCTCTGTTGGATTGTATTGGGAGGTTGTCTCTCTCTCTGTTGGATTGTATTGAGAGGTTGTCTCTCTCTGTTGGATTGTATTGGGAGGTTGTCTCTCTCTGTTGGATTCTTCTGGGAATATGTCTCTCTCTCTGTTGGATTGTATTGGGATGTTGTCTCTCTCTTTTCGATTGTATGCGGAGATTGTCTCTCTCTGTTGGATTGTATTGGGAGGTTGTCTTCTCTCTGTTTGATTGTATTGGTAGGTTGTCTCTCTCTGTTCGATTCTATTGGGAGTATGTCTCTCTCTCTGTTGGGTTGTATTGGGAGGTTGTTCTCTCTCTTTTCGATTGTATTGGGAGATTGTCTCTCTCTGTTGGATTGTATTGGGAGGTTGTCTCTCTCTCTGTTCGATTGTATTGGGAGATTGTCTCTCTCTGTTGGATGGTATTGGGAGGTTGTCTCTCTCTTTCTTTGATTGTATTGGGAGGTTGTCTCTCTCTCTGTTGTATTGTAATGGGAGGTTGTCTCTCTCTCTGTTGGATTGTATTGGGATGTTGTCTCTCTTTGTTGGATTGTATTGGGAGGTTGTCTCTCTCTGTTGGATTGTATTGGGAGGTTTTCTCTCTCTTTTGGATTGTATTAGGATGTTGTCTCTCTCTCTGTTGGATTGAATTGTCAGGTTGTCTCTCTCTGTTGCATTGTATAGGGAGGTTGTCTCTCTCTTTTGGATTCTATTAGGAAGTTGTCTCTCTCTGTTGGATTGTATTGGGAGGATGTCTCTCTCTTTTGGATTGTATTAGGTTGTTGTCTCTCTCTGTTGGATTGTATTGGGAGGTTGACTCTCTCTCTGTTTTGGATTGTATTTTGATGTTGTCTCTCTCTCTGTTTTGGATTATATTAGGAGGTTGTCTCTCTCTCTGTTGGATTGTAATGGGAGGTTCTCTCTCTTTGTTGGATTGTATTGGGAGGTTTTCTCTCTCTTTTGGATTGTAATGGGAGGTCGTCTCTCTCTCTTGGATTGTATTGGGAGGTGGTCTCTCTCACTGTTGTATTGTCTTGGGACGTTGTCTCTCTCTCTTTTGGATTGTATTGGGAGTTTGTCTCTCTCTCTCTGTTGGATTGTATTTGGAGGTTGTCTCTCTCTGTTGGATTGTATTTGGAGGTTATCTCTCTCTGTTGGATTGTATAGCGAGGTTGTCTCTCTCTCTGTTGGATTGTATTGGGATGTTGTCTCTCTCTGTTGGATTGTATTGGGAGGTTGTCTCTATCTGTGGGATTCTATGGGGATGTTGTCTCTCTCCCTTTTGGATTGTATTGGGAGATTTTCTCTCTCTGTTGGATTGTATTGGGAGGTTGTCTCTTGCTCTTTTCGATTGTATTGGGAGGTTGTCTCTCTCTGTTCGATTGTATTGGGATGTTGTCTCTCTCTCTGTTCGATTGTATGGGGAGATTATCTCTCTCTGTTGGATTGTATTGGGAGGATCTCTCTCTCTCTGTTGAATGGTATTGGGAGGTTGTCTCTCTCTCTCTTTGATTGTATTGGGAGGTTGTCTCTCTCTCTGTTGTATTGTAATGGGAGGTTGTCTCTCTCTCTTTGGATTTTATTGGGAGGTTTTCTCTCTTTGTTGGATTGTATTGGGATGTTGTCTCTCTCTGTTGGATTGTATTGGGAGGTTTTCTCTCTCTGTTGGATTGTATTGGGAGGTCGTCTCTCTCTCTCTCTTGGATTGTATTTGGAGGTTGTCTCTCTCTCTGTTTGAATGTATTGGGAAGTTGTCTCTCTCACTGTTGTATTGTCTTGGGACGTTGTCTCTTTCTCTTTTGGATTGTATTGGGAGTTTGTCTCTCTCTCTCTGTTGAATTGTATTGGGAGGTTGTCTCTCTCTCTCTCTGTTGGATTGTATTTGGAGGTTGTCTCTCTCTGTTGGATTGTATTGGGAGGTTGTCTCTCTCTTTTGAATTGTATAGTGAGGTTGTCTCTCTCTCTGTTGGATTGTATTGGGATGTAGTCTCTCTCTGTTGGTTTGTATTGGGAGGTTGTCTCTATCTGTGGGATTCTATTGGGAGGTTGTCTCTCTCCCTTCTGGATTGTATTGGGAGATTTCCTCTCTCTGTTGGATTGTATTGCGAGGTTGTCTCTCTCTGTTGGATTGTATTGGGAAGTTGTCTTTCTCTTTGTTGGATTGTATTGAGAGGTTGTCTCTCTCTCTTTTGGGTTGTATTGGGAGGTTGTCTCTCTCTGTTGGATTGTATTGAGAGGTTGTCTTTCTCTCTGTTGAATTGTATAGCGAGATTGTCATTCTCTGTTGGATTGTATTGGGAGGTTGTCTCTCTCTGTTGGATTCTATTGGGAGGTTGTCTCTCTCTCTGTTGGATTGTATTGGGAGGTTTTCTCTCTCTGTTGGATTGTATTGGGAGGTTGTCTCTCTCTCTGTTGGATTGTATAGGGAGGTTGTCTCCCACTCTTTTGGATTGTATTGGGAGGTTGTGTCTCTCTGTTGGAATGTATTGGGAGGTTGTCTCTCTCTGTTGGATTGTATTCTGATGTTGTCTCTCTCTGTTGTATTTGATTTGGAGATTGTCTCTCTCTGTTGGATTGTATTGGGAGATTTTCTCTCTCTGTTGTATTGTATTGGGAGGTTGTCTCTCTCTGTTGGATTGTATTGAGATGTTGTCTCTCTCTGTTGGATTGTATTGGGAGGTTATATCTCTCTGTTGGAATGTACTGGGAGTTTGTCTCTCTCTGTTGGATTGTATTGGGAAGTTCTCTCTCTCTGTTGGAATGTATTGGGAGGATATCTCTCTCTGTTGGATTGTATTGGGAGGTTGTCTCTCTCTGTTGGTTTGTATTTGGAGTTTGTCTCTCTCTGTTGCATTGTATTGGGTGATTGTCTCTCTCTGTTGGATTGTATTGGGAGGTTGTCTCTCTCTGTTGGATTGTATTGGGAGGTTGTCTCTCTCTGTTGGTCTGTATTTGGAGGTTGTCTCTCTCTCTGTTGGATTGTATTAGGAGGTTGACTCTCTCTGTTGGATTGCATTGGGATGCTTTATCTCTCTCTGTTGGATTGTATTGGGAGGTTGTCTCTCTCTGTTGGTTTGTATTGGGAGATTGTCTCTCTCTGCTGGATTGTATTGGGAGGTTTTCTCTCTCTGTTGGAATGTATTGGGAGGTTGTCTCGCTCTGTCGGATTATATTGGTAAGTTGTCTCTCTCTGTTGGTCTGTATTTGGATGTTGTCTCTCTCTCTGTTGGATTGTATTGGTAGATTGACTCTCTCTGTTGGATTGTATTGGGATGTTTTATCTCTCTCTGATGGATTGTATAGTGAGGTTGTCTCTCTCTCTGTTGGATTGTATTTGGAGGTTGTCTCTCTCTGTTGGATTGTATTGGGAGGTTGTCTCTCTCTGTTGGATTGTTTTGGGAGTATGTCTCTCTCTCTGTTGGATTGTATTGGGAGGTTGTCTCTCTCTCTTTTCGATTGTATGGGGAGATTGTCTCTCTCTTTTCGATTGTATTGGGAAGTTGTCTCTCTCTTTTCGATTGTATGGGTAGATTGTCTCTCTCTGTTGGATTGTATTGGGAGGTTGTCTCTCTCTCTGTTGGATTGTATTGGGAGGTTGTCTCTCTCTGTTCGATTGTATTGGGAGGATGTCTCTCTCTCTGTTGGATTGTATTGGGAGTTTGTCTCTCTCTCTTTTCGATTGTATGGGGAGATTGTCTCTCTCTGTTGCGTTGTATTGGGAGGTTGTCTCTCTCTTTTCGATTGTATGGGGAGATTGTCCCTCTCTGTTGGATTGTATTGGGAGGTTGTCTCTCTCTCTGTTGGATTTTAATGGAAGGTTGTCTCTCTCTGTTCGATTGTATTGGGAGGTTGTCTCTCTCTCTTTTCGATTGTATGGGGAGATTGTCTCTCTCTGTTGGATGGTATTGGGAGGTTGTCTCTCTCTCTCTTTGATTGTATTGGGAGGTTGTCTCTCTCTGTTGGATTGTATTGGGAGGTTGTCTCTCTCTCTTTTCGACTGTATGGGGAGATTGTCTCTCTCTGTTGGATTGTATTGGGAAGTTGTCTCTCTCTTTTCGATTGTATGGGTAGATTGTCTCTCTCTGTTGGATTGTATTGGGAGGTTGTCTCTCTCTCTGTTGGATTGTATTGGGAGGTTGTCTCTCTCTGTTCGATTGTATTGGGAGGATGTCTCTCTCTCTGTTGGATTGTATTGGGAGTTTGTCTCTCTCTCTTTTCGATTGTATGGGGAGATTGTCTCTCTCTTTTGCGTTGTATTGGGAGGTTGTCTCTCTCTTTTCGGTTGTATGGGGAGATTGTCTCTCTCTGTTGGATTGTATTGGGAGGTTGTCTCTCTCTCTGTTGGATTTTAATGGAAGGTTGTCTCTCTCTGTTCGATTGTATTGGGAGGTTGTCTCTCTCTCTTTTCGATTGTATGGGGAGATTGTCTCTCTCTGTTGGATGGTATTGGGAGGTTGTCTCTCTCTCTCTTTGATTGTATTGGGAGGTTGTCTCTCTCTCTGTTGTATTGTAAGGGGAGGTTGTCTCTCTCTCTGTTTGATTGTATTGGGAGGTTGTCTCTCTCTGTTGGTTTGTATTTGGAGTTTGTCTCTATCTGTTGCATTGTATTGGGAAGTTCTCTCTCTCTGTTGTAATGTATTGGGAGTATATCTCTCTCTGTTGGATTGTATTGGGAGGTTGTCTCTCTCTGTTGGTTTGTATTTGGAGTTTGTCTCTATCTGTTGCATTGTATTGGGTGATTGTCTCTCTCTGTTGGATTGTATTGGGAGGTTGTCTCGCTCTGTTGGATTGTATTGGGAGGTTGTCTCTCTCTGTTGGTCTGTATTTGGAGGTTGTCTCTCTCTCTGTTGGATTGTATTAGGAGGTTGACTCTCTCTGTTGGATTGCATTGGGATGTTTTATCTCTCTCTGTTGGATTGTATTGGGAGGTTCTCTCTCTCTGTTGGATTGTATTGGGATATTGTCTCTCTCTGCTGGATTGCATTGGGAGGTTTTCTCTCTCTGTTGGAATGTATTGGGAGGTTGTCTCTCTCTGTTGGATTGTTTTGGGAGTATGTCTCTCTCTCTGTTGGATTGTATTGGGAGGTTGTCTCTCTCTCTTTTCGATTGTATGGGTAGATTGTCTCTCTCTGTTGGATTGTATTGGGAAGTTGTCTCTCTCTTTTCGATTGTATGGGTAGATTGTCTCTCTCTGTTGGATTGTATTGGGAGGTTGTCTCTCTCTCTGTTGGATTGTATTGGGAGGTTGTCTCTCTCTGTTCGATTGTATTGGGAGGATGTCTCTCTCTCTGTTGGATTGTATTGGGAGGTTGTCTCTCTCTCTTTTCGATTGTATGGGGAGATTGTCTCTCTCTGTTGCGTTGTATTGGGAGGTTGTCTCTCTCTTTTCGATTGTATGGGGAGATTGTCTCTCTCTGTTGGATTGTATTGGGAGGTTGTCTCTCTCTGTTCGATTGTATTGGGAGGTTGTCTCTCTCTCTGTTCGATTGTATGGGGAGATTGTCTCTCTCTGTTGGATGGTATTGGGAGGTTGTCTCTCTCTCTCTTTGATTGTATTGGGAGGTTGTCTCTCTCTCTGTTGTATTGTAATGGGAGGTTGTCTCTCTCTCTGTTTGATTGTATTGGGAGTTTGTCTCTCTTTGTTGGATTGTATTGGGTGGTTGTCTCTCTCTGTTGGATTGTATTGGGACGTTTTCTCTCTCTGTTGGATTGTATTGGGTGATTGTCTCTCTCTGTTGGATTGTATTGGGAGGTTGTCTCGCTCTGTTGGATTGTATTGGGAGGTTGTCTCTCTCTGTTGGTCTGTATTTGGAGGTTGTCTCTCTCTCTGTTGGATTGTATTAGGAGGTTGACTCTCTCTGTTGGATTGCATTGGGATGTTTTATCTCTCTCTGTTGGATTGTATTGGGAGGTTCTCTCTCTCTGTTGGATTGTATTGGGATATTGTCTCTCTCTGCTGGATTGCATTGGGAGGTTTTCTCTCTCTGTTGGAATGTATTGGGAGGTTGTCTCGCTCTGTCGGATTGTACTGGTAAGTTGTCTCTCTCTGTTGGTCTGTATTTGGATGTTGTCTCTCTCTCTGTTGGATTGTATTGGTAGATTGATTCTCTCTGTTGGATTGTATTGGGATGTTTTATCTCTCTCTGTTGGATTGTATAGTGAGGTTGTCTCTCTCTCTGTTGGATTGTATTGGGAGGTTGTCTCTCTCTGTTGGATTGTTTTGGGAGTATGTCTCTCTCTCTGTTGGATTGTATTGGGAGGTTGTCTCTCTCTCTTTTCGATGGTATGGGTAGATTGTCTCTCTCTGTTGGATTGTATTGGGAAGTTGTCTCTCTCTTTTCGATTGTATGGGTAGATTGTCTCTCTCTGTTGGATTGTATTGGGAGGTTGTCTCTCTCTCTGTTGGATTGTATTGGGAGGTTGTCTCTCTCTGTTCGATTGTATTGGGAGGATGTCTCTCTCTCTGTTGGATTGTATTGGGAGGTTGTCTCTCTCTCTTTTCGATTGTATGGGGAGATTGTCTCTCTCTGTTGCGTTGTATTGGGAGGTTGTCTCTCTCTTTTCGATTGTATGGGGAGATTGTCTCTCTCTGTTGGATTGTATTGGGAGGTTGTCTCTCTCTGTTCGATTGTATTGGGAGGTTGTCTCTCTCTCTGTTCGATTGTATGGGGAGATTGTCTCTCTCTGTTGGATGGTATGGGAGATGTCTCTCTCTCTCTTTGATTGTATTGGGAGGATCTCTCTCTCTCTGTTGTATTGTAATGGGAGGTTGTCTCTCTCTCTGTTTGATTGTATTGGGCGTTTGTCTCTCTTTGTTCGATTGTATTGGGTGGTTGTCTCTCTCTGTTGGATTGTATTGGGACGTTTTCTCTCTCTGTTGGATTGTATTGGGAGGTTGTTTCTCTCTGTTGGATTGTATTGTCAGGTTGTCTCTCTCTCTGTTGGATTGTATAGGGAGGTTGTCTCCCACTCTTTTGGATTGTATTGGGAGTTTGTTTCTCTCCATGTTGGATTGTATTGGGAGGTTGTGTCTCTCTGTTGGAATGTATTGGGAGGTTGTCTCTCTCTGTTGGATTGTATTCTGATGTTGTCTCTCTCTGTTGTATTTGATTTGGAGATTGTCTCTCTCTGTTGGATTGTATTGGGAAGTTTTCTCTGTTGTATTGTATTGGGAGGTTGTCTCTCTCTGTTGGATTGTATTGAGATGTTGTCTCTCTCTTTTGGATTGCATTGGGAGGTTATATCTCTCTGTTGGAATGTACTGGGAGTTTGTCTCTCTCTGTTGGATTGTATTGGGAAGTTCTCTCTCTCTGTTGGAATGTATTGGGTGGATATCTCTCTCTGTTGGATTGTATTGGGAAGTTGTCTCTCTCTGTTGGTTTGTATTTGGAGTTTGTCTCTCTCTGTTGCATTGTATTGGGTGATTGTCTCTCTCTGTTGGATTGTATTGGGAGGTTGTCTCTCTCTGTTGGATTGTATTGGGAGGTTGTCTCGCTCTGTTGGATTTTATTGGGAGGTTGTCTCTCTCTGTTGGTCTGTATTTGGAGGTTGTCTCTCTCTCTGTTGGATTGTATTACGAGGTTGACTCTCTCTGTTGGATTGCATTGGGATGTTTTATCTCTCTCTGTTGGATTGTATTGGGAGGTTGTCTCTCTCTGTTGGATTGTATTGGGAGATTGTCTCTCTCTGCTGGATTGTATTGGGAGGTTTTCTCTCTCTGTTGGAATGTATTGGGAGGTTGTCTCGCTCTGTCGGATTGTATTGGTAGGTTGTCTCTCTCTGTTGGTCTGTATTTGGATGTTGTCTCTCTCTCTGTTGGATTGTATTGGTAGATTGACTCTCTCTGTTGGATTGTATTGGGATGTTTTATCTCTCTCTGATGGATTGTATAGTGAGGTTGTCTCTCTCTGTTGGATTGTATTTGGAGGTTGTCTCTCTCTGTTGGATTGTATTGGGAGGTTGTCTCTCTCTGTTGAATTGTTTTGGGAGTATGTCTCTCTCTCTGTTGGATTGCATTGGGATGTTTTATCTCTCTCTGTTGGATTGTATTGGGAGGTTCTCTCTCTCTGTTGGATTGTATTGGGATATTGTCTCTCTCTGCTGGATTGCATTGGGAGGTTTTCTCTCTCTGTTGGAATGTATTGGGAGGTTGTCTCTCTCTGTTGGATTGTTTTGGGAGTATGTCTCTCTCTCTGTTGGATTGTATTGGGAGGTTGTCTCTCTCTCTTTTCGATTGTATGGGTAGATTGTCTCTCTCTGTTGGATTGTATTGGGAAGTTGTCTCTCTCTTTTCGATTGTATGGGTAGATTGTCTCTCTCTGTTGGATTGTATTGGGAGGTTGTCTCTCTCTCTGTTGGATTGTATTGGGAGGTTGTCTCTCTCTGTTCGATTGTATTGGGAGGATGTCTCTCTCTCTGTTGGATTGTATTGGGAGGTTGTCTCTCTCTCTTTTCGATTGTATGGGGAGATTGTCTCTCTCTGTTGCGTTGTATTGGGAGGTTGTCTCTCTCTTTTCGATTGTATGGGGAGATTGTCTCTCTCTGTTGGATTGTATTGGGAGGTTGTCTCTCTCTGTTTGATTGTATTGGGAGGTTGTCTCTCTCTCTGTTCGATTGTATGGGGAGATTGTCTCTCTCTGTTGGATGGTATTGGGAGGTTGTCTCTCTCTCTCTTTGATTGTATTGGGAGGTTGTCTCTCTCTCTGTTGTATTGTAATGGGAGGTTGTCTCTCTCTCTGTTTGATTGTATTGGGAGTTTGTCTCTCTTTGTTGGATTGTATTGGGTGGTTGTCTCTCTCTGTTGGATTGTATTGGGACGTTTTCTCTCTCTGTTGGATTGTATTGGGTGATTGTCTCTCTCTGTTGGATTGTATTGGGAGGTTGTCTCGCTCTGTTGGATTGTATTGGGAGGTTGTCTCTCTCTGTTGGTCTGTATTTGGAGGTTGTCTCTCTCTCTGTTGGATTGTATTAGGAGGTTGACTCTCTGTTGGATTGCATTGGGATGTTTTATCTCTCTCTGTTGGATTGTATTGGGAGGTTCTCTCTCTCTGTTGGATTGTATTGGGATATTGTCTCTCTCTGCTGGATTGCATTGGGAGGTTTTCTCTCTCTGTTGGAATGTATTGGGAGGTTGTCTCGCTCTGTCGGATTGTACTGGTAAGTTGTCTCTCTCTGTTGGTCTGTATTTGGATGTTGTCTCTCTCTCTGTTGGATTGTATTGGTAGATTGATTCTCTCTGTTGGATTGTATTGGGATGTTTTATCTCTCTCTGTTGGATTGTATAGTGAGGTTGTCTCTCTCTCTGTTGGATTGTATTGGGAGGTTGTCTCTCTCTGTTGGATTGTTTTGGGAGTATGTCTCTCTCTCTGTTGGATTGTATTGGGAGGTTGTCTCTCTCTCTTTTCGATTGTATGGGTAGATTGTCTCTCTCTGTTGGATTGTATTGGGAAGTTGTCTCTCTCTTTTCGATTGTATGGGTAGATTGTCTCTCTCTGTTGGATTGTATTGGGAGGTTGTCTCTCTCTCTGTTGGATTGTATTGGGAGGTTGTCTCTCTCTGTTCGATTGTATTGGGAGGATGTCTCTCTCTCTGTTGGATTGTATTGGGAGGTTGTCTCTCTCTCTTTTCGATTGTATGGGGAGATTGTCTCTCTCTGTTGCGTTGTATTGGGAGGTTGTCTCTCTCTTTTCGATTGTATGGGGAGATTGTCTCTCTCTGTTGGATTGTATTGGGAGGTTGTCTCTCTCTGTTCGATTGTATTGGGAGGTTGTCTCTCTCTCTGTTCGATTGTATGGGGAGATTGTCTCTCTCTGTTGGATGGTATTGGGAGGTTGTCTCTCTCTCTCTTTGATTGTATTGGGAGGTTGTCTCTCTCTCTGTTGTATTGTAATGGGAGGTTGTCTCTCTCTCTGTTTGATTGTATTGGGAGTTTGTCTCTCTTTGTTGGATTGTATTGGGTGGTTGTCTCTCTCTGTTGGATTGTATTGGGACGTTTTCTCTCTCTGTTGGATTGTATTGGGAGGTTGTTTCTCTCTGTTGGATTGTATTGTCAGGTTGTCTCTCTCTCTGTTGGATTGTATAGGGAGGTTGTCTCCCACTCTTTTGGATTGTATTGGGAGTTTGTTTCTCTCCATGTTGGATTGTATTGGGAGGTTGTGTCTCTCTGTTGGAATGTATTGGGAGGTTGTCTCTCTCTGTTGGATTGTATTCTGATGTTGTCTCTCTCTGTTGTATTTGATTTGGAGATTGTCTCTCTCTGTTGGATTGTATTGGGAAGTTTTCTCTGTTGTATTGTATTGGGAGGTTGTCTCTCTCTGTTGGATTGTATTGAGATGTTGTCTCTCTCTTTTGGATTGCATTGGGAGGTTATATCTCTCTGTTGGAATGTACTGGGAGTTTGTCTCTCTCTGTTGGATTGTATTGGGAAGTTCTCTCTCTCTGTTGGAATGTATTGGGTGGATATCTCTCTCTGTTGGATTGTATTGGGAAGTTGTCTCTCTCTGTTGGTTTGTATTTGGAGTTTGTCTCTCTCTGTTGCATTGTATTGGGTGATTGTCTCTCTCTGTTGGATTGTATTGGGAGGTTGTCTCTCTCTGTTGGATTGTATTGGGAGGTTGTCTCACTCTGTTGGATTTTATTGGGAGGTTGTCTCTCTCTGTTGGTCTGTATTTGGAGGTTGTCTCTCTCTCTGTTGGATTGTATTACGAGGTTGACTCTCTCTGTTGGATTGCATTGGGATGTTTTATCTCTCTCTGTTGGATTGTATTGGGAGGTTGTCTCTCTCTGTTGGATTGTATTGGGAGATTGTCTCTCTCTGCTGGATTGTATTGGGAGGTTTTCTCTCTCTGTTGGAATGTATTGGGAGGTTGTCTCGCTCTGTCGGATTGTATTGGTAGGTTGTCTCTCTCTGTTGGTCTGTATTTGGATGTTGTCTCTCTCTCTGTTGGATTGTATTGGTAGATTGACTCTCTCTGTTGGATTGTATTGGGATGTTTTATCTCTCTCTGATGGATTGTATAGTGAGGTTGTCTCTCTCTCTGTTGGATAGTATTTGGAGGTTGTCTCTCTCTGTTGGATTGTATTGGGAGGTTGTCTCTCTCTGTTGGATTGTTTTGGGAGTATGTCTCTCTCTCTGTTGGATTGCATTGGGATGTTTTATCTCTCTCTGTTGGATTGTATTGGGAGGTTCTCTCTGTTGGATTGTATTGGGATATTGTCTCTCTCTGCTGGATTGCATTGGGAGGTTTTCTCTCTCTGTTGGAATGTATTGGGAGGTTGTCTCTCTCTGTTGGATTGTTTTGGGAGTATGTCTCTCTCTCTGTTGGATTGTATTGGGAGGTTGTCTCTCTCTCTTTTCGATTGTATGGGTAGATTGTCTCTCTCTGTTGGATTGTATTGGGAAGTTGTCTCTCTCTTTTCGATTGTATGGGTAGATTGTCTCTCTCTGTTGGATTGTATTGGGAGGTTGTCTCTCTCTCTGTTGGATTGTATTGGGAGGTTGTCTCTCTCTGTTCGATTGTATTGGGAGGATGTCTCTCTCTCTGTTGGATTGTATTGGGAGGTTGTCTCTCTCTCTTTTCGATTGTATGGGGAGATTGTCTCTCTCTGTTGCGTTGTATTGGGAGGTTGTCTCTCTCTTTTCGATTGTATGGGGAGATTGTCTCTCTCTGTTGGATTGTATTGGGAGGTTGTCTCTCTCTGTTCGATTGTATTGGGAGGTTGTCTCTCTCTCTGTTCGATTGTATGGGGAGATTGTCTCTCTCTGTTGGATGGTATTGGGAGGTTGTCTCTCTCTCTCTTTGATTGTATTGGGAGGTTGTCTCTCTCTCTGTTGTATTGTAATGGGAGGTTGTCTCTCTCTCTGTTTGATTGTATTGGGAGTTTGTCTCTCTTTGTTGGATTGTATTGGGTGGTTGTCTCTCTCTGTTGGATTGTATTGGGACGTTTTCTCTCTCTGTTGGATTGTATTGGGTGATTGTCTCTCTCTGTTGGATTGTATTGGGAGGTTGTCTCGCTCTGTTGGATTGTATTGGGAGGTTGTCTCTCTCTGTTGGTCTGTATTTGGAGGTTGTCTCTCTCTCTGTTGGATTGTATTAGGAGGTTGACTCTCTGTTGGATTGCATTGGGATGTTTTATCTCTCTCTGTTGGATTGTATTGGGAGGTTCTCTCTCTCTGTTGGATTGTATTGGGATATTGTCTCTCTCTGCTGGATTGCATTGGGAGGTTTTCTCTCTCTGTTGGAATGTATTGGGAGGTTGTCTCGCTCTGTCGGATTGTACTGGTAAGTTGTCTCTCTCTGTTGGTCTGTATTTGGATGTTGTCTCTCTCTCTGTTGGATTGTATTGGTAGATTGATTCTCTCTGTTGGATTGTATTGGGATGTTTTATCTCTCTCTGTTGGATTGTATAGTGAGGTTGTCTCTCTCTCTGTTGGATTGTATTGGGAGGTTGTCTCTCTCTGTTGGATTGTTTTGGGAGTATGTCTCTCTCTCTGTTGGATTGTATTGGGAGGTTGTCTCTCTCTCTTTTCGATTGTATGGGTAGATTGTCTCTCTCTGTTGGATTGTATTGGGAAGTTGTCTCTCTCTTTTCGATTGTATGGGTAGATTGTCTCTCTCTGTTGGATTGTATTGGGAGCTTGTCTCTCTCTCTGTTGGATTGTATTGGGAGGTTGTCTCTCTCTGTTCGATTGTATTGGGAGGATGTCTCTCTCTCTGTTGGATTGTATTGGGAGGTTGTCTCTCTCTCTTTTCGATTGTATGGGGAGATTGTCTCTCTCTGTTGCGTTGTATTGGGAGGTTGTCTCTCTCTTTTCGATTGTATGGGGAGATTGTCTCTCTCTGTTGGATTGTATTGGGAGGTTGTCTCTCTCTGTTCGATTGTATTGGGAGGTTGTCTCTCTCTCTGTTCGATTGTATGGGGAGATTGTCTCTCTCTGTTGGATGGTATTGGGAGGTTGTCTCTCTCTCTCTTTGATTGTATTGGGAGGTTGTCTCTCTCTCTGTTGTATTGTAATGGGAGGTTGTCTCTCTCTCTGTTTGATTGTATTGGGAGTTTGTCTCTCTTTGTTGGATTGTATTGGGTGGTTGTCTCTCTCTGTTGGATTGTATTGGGACGTTTTCTCTCTCTGTTGGATTGTATTGGGAGGTTGTTTCTCTCTGTTGGATTGTATTGTCAGGTTGTCTCTCTCTCTGTTGGATTGTATAGGGAGGTTGTCTCCCACTCTTTTGGATTGTATTGGGAGTTTGTTTCTCTCCATGTTGGATTGTATTGGGAGGTTGTGTCTCTCTGTTGGAATGTATTGGGAGGTTGTCTCTCTCTGTTGGATTGTATTCTGATGTTGTCTCTCTCTGTTGTATTTGATTTGGAGATTGTCTCTCTCTGTTGGATTGTATTGGGAAGTTTTCTCTGTTGTATTGTATTGGGAGGTTGTCTCTCTCTGTTGGATTGTATTGAGATGTTGTCTCTCTCTTTTGGATTGCATTGGGAGGTTATATCTCTCTGTTGGAATGTACTGGGAGTTTGTCTCTCTCTGTTGGATTGTATTGGGAAGTTCTCTCTCTCTGTTGGAATGTATTGGGTGGATATCTCTCTCTGTTGGATTGTATTGGGAAGTTGTCTCTCTCTGTTGGTTTGTATTTGGACTTTGTCTCTCTCTGTTGCATTGTATTGGGTGATTGTCTCTCTCTGTTGGATTGTATTGGGAGGTTGTCTCTCTCTGTTGGATTGTATTGGGAGGTTGTCTCACTCTGTTGGATTTTATTGGGAGGTTGTCTCTCTCTGTTGGTCTGTATTTGGAGGTTGTCTCTCTCTCTGTTGGATTGTATTACGAGGTTGACTCTCTCTGTTGGATTGCATTGGGATGTTTTATCTCTCTCTGTTGGATTGTATTGGGAGGTTGTCTCTCTCTGTTGGATTGTATTGGGAGATTGTCTCTCTCTGCTGGATTGTATTGGGAGGTTTTCTCTCTCTGTTGGAATGTATTGGGAGGTTGTCTCGCTCTGTCGGATTGTATTGGTAGGTTGTCTCTCTCTGTTGGTCTGTATTTGGATGTTGTCTCTCTCTCTGTTGGATTGTATTGGTAGATTGACTCTCTCTGTTGGATTGTATTGGGATGTTTTATCTCTCTCTGATGGATTGTATAGTGAGGTTGTCTCTCTCTCTGTTGGATTGTATTTGGAGGTTGTCTCTCTCTGTTGGATTGTATTGGGAGGTTGTCTCTCTCTGTTGGATTGTTTTGGGAGTATGTCTCTCTCTCTGTTGGATTGTATTGGGAGGTTGTCTCTCTCTCTTTTCGATTGTATGGGGAGATTGTCTCTCTCTGTTGGATTGTATTGGGAAGTTGTCTCTCTCTTTTCGATTGTATGGGTAGATTGTCTCTCTCTTTTGGATTGTATTGGGAGGTTGTCTCTCTCTGTTCGATTGTATTGGGAGGATGTCTCTCTCTCTGTTGGATTTTAATGGGAGGTTGTCTCTCTTTGTTCGATTGTATTGGGAGGTTGTCTCTCTCTCTGTTCGATTGTATGGGGAGATTGTCTCTCTCTGTTGGATGGTATTGGGAGGTTGTCTCTCTCTTTCTTTGATTGTATTGGGAGGTTTTCTCTCTCTCTGTTGTATTGTAATGGGAGGTTGTCTCTCTCTCTGTTTGATTGTATTGGGAGGTTGTCTCTCTTTGTTGGATTGTATTAGGTGGTTGTCTCTCTCTGTTGGATTGTATTGGAACATTTTCTCTCTCTGTTGGATTGTATTGGGAGGTTGTTTCTCTCTGTTGGATTGTATTGTCATGTTGTCTCTCTATGTTGGATTCTATAAGGAGGTTGTCTCTCTCTTTTGGATTCTATTAGAAGGTTGTCTCTCTCTGTTGGATTGTATTGGGAGTATGTCTCTCTCTCTGTTGGGTTGTATTGGGAGGTTGTCTCTCTCTCTTTTCGATTGAATGGGGAGATTGTCTCTCTCTGTTGCATTGTATTGGAAGGTTGTCTCTCTCTTTTCGATTGTATGGGGAGATTGTCTCTCTCTGTTGGAATGTATTGGGAGGTTGTCTCTCTCTCTGTTGGATTGTATTGAGAGGTTGTCTCTCTCTGTTCGATTGTATTGGGAGGTTGTCTCTCTCTCTGTTCGATTGTATGGGGAGATTGTCTCTCTCTGTTGGATGGTATTGGGAGGTTGTCTCTCTCTTTCTTTGATTGTATTGGGAGGTTGTCTCTCTCTCTGTTGTATTGTAATGGAAGGTTGTCTCTCTCTCTGTTGGATTGTATTGGGAGGTTGTCTCTCTTTGTTGGATTGTATTGGGAGGTTGTCTCTCTCTGTTGGATTGTATTCTGATGTTTTCTCTGTTGTATTTGATTTGGAGATTGTCTCCCTCTGTTGGATTGTATTGGGAGGTTTTCTCTCTCTGTTGTATTGTATTGGGAGGTTGTCTCTCTCTGTTGGATTGTATTGAGATGTTGTCTCTCTCTGTTGGATTGTATTGGGAGGTTATATCTCTCTTTTGGAATGTACTGGGAGTTTGTCTCTCTCTGTTGGATTGTATTGGGAAGTTCTCTCTCTCTGTTGGAATGTATTGGGAGGATATCTCTCTCTGTTGGATTGTATTGGGAGGTTGTCTCTCTCTGTTGGTTTGTATTTGGAGTTTGTCTTTCTCTGTTGCATTGTATTGGGTGATTGTCTTTCTCTGTTGGATTGTATTGGGAGGTTGTCTCTCTCTGTTGGATTGTATTGGGAGGTTGTCTCGCTCTGTTGGATTGTATTGGGAGGTTGTCTCTCTCTGTTGGTCTGTATTTGGAGGTTGTCTCTCTCTCTGTTGGATTGTATTAGGAGGTTGACTCTCTCTGTTGGATTGTATTGGGAGGTTTTCTCTCTCAGTTGGATTGTATTGGGAGGTCGTCTCTCTCTCTCTCTTGGATTGTATTGGGAGGTTGTCTCTCTCTCTGTTTGAATGTATTGGGAAGTTGTCTCTCTCACTGTTGTATTGTCTTGGAACGTTGTCTCTTTCTCTTTTGGATTGTATTGGGAGTTTGTCTCTCTCTCTCTGTTGGATTGTATTGGGAGGTTGTCTCTCTCTCTCTCTGTTGGATTGTATTTGGAGGTTGTCTCTCTCTGTTGGATTCTATTGGGAGGTTGTCTCTCTCTCTGTTGGATTGTATTGGGAGGTTGTCTCTCTCTCTGTTGGATTGTATTGGGAGGTTGTCTCTCTCTGTTGGATTGTATTGGGAGGTTGTCTCTCTCTCTGTTGGATTGTATAGGGAGGTTGTCTCCCACCCTTTTGGATTGTATTGGGAGTTTGTTTCTCTCCATGTTGGATTGTATTGGGAGGTTGTGTCTCTCTGTTGGAATGTATTGGGAAGTTGTCTCTCTCTGTTGGATTGTATTCTGATGTTGTCTCTCTCTGTTGTATTTGATTTGGAGATTGTCTCTCTCTGTTGGATTGTATTGGGAGGTTTTCTCTCTCTGTTGTATTGTATTGGGAGGTTGTCTCTCTCTGTTGGATTGTATTGAGATGTTGTCTCTCTCTGTTGGATTGTATTGGGAGGTTATATCTCTCTGTTGGAATGTACTGGGAGTTTGTCTCTCTCTGTTGGATTGTATTGGGAAGTTCTCTCTCTCTGTTGGAATGTATTGGGAGGATATCTCTCTCTGTTGGATTGTATTGGGAGGTTGTCTCTCTCTGTTGGTTTGTATTTGGAGTTTGTCTCTCTCTGTTGCATTGTATTGGGTGATTGTCTCTCTCTGTTGGATTGTATTGGGAGGTTGTCTCGCTCTGTTGGATTGTATTGGGAGGTTGTCTCTCTCTGTTGGTCTGTATTTGGAGGTTGTCTCTCTCTCTGTTGGATTGTATTAGGAGGTTGACTCTCTCTATGGATTGCATTGGGATGTTTTATCTCTCTCTGTTGGATTGTATTGGGAGGTTG
This sequence comes from Carcharodon carcharias, assembly GCF_017639515.1. Taxonomy (NCBI): domain Eukaryota; kingdom Metazoa; phylum Chordata; class Chondrichthyes; order Lamniformes; family Lamnidae; genus Carcharodon; species Carcharodon carcharias. The sequence continues at coordinate 158,631 of NC_054506.1, forward strand.
TCTCTCTCTGTTGGATTGTATTGGTAGATTGACTCTCTCTGTTGGATTGTATTGGGATGTTTTATCTCTCTCTGTTGGATTGTATTGGGAGGTTTTCTCTCTCTGTTGAATTGTATTAGGAGGTTGTCTCTCTCTCTGTTGGATTGAATTGTCAGGTTGTCTCTCTCTGTTGCATTGTATAGGGAGGTTGTCTCTCTCTCTTGGATTCTATTAGGAGTTTGTCTCTCTCTGTTGGATTGTATTGGGATGATGTCTCTCTCTTTTTGATTGTATTAGGTTGTTGTCTCTCTCTGTTGGATTGTATTGGGAGGTTGACTCTCTCTCTGTTTTGGATTGTATTTTGATGTTGTCTCTCTCTCTGTTTTGGATTATATTAGGAGGTTGTCTCTCTCTCTGTTGGATTGTAATGGGAGGTTCTCTCTCTTTGTTGGATTGTATTGGCAGGTTTTCTCTCTCTTTTGGATTGTATTGGGAGGTTTTCTCTCTCTTTTGGATTGTATTAGGATGTTGTCTCTCTCTCTGTTGGACTGAATTGTCAGGTTGTCTCTCTCTGTTGGATTGTATTGGGAGGATGTCTCTCTCTTTTGGATTGTATTAGGTTGTTGTCTCTCTCTGTTGGATTGTATTGGGAGGTTGACTCTCTCTCTGTTTTGGATTGTATTTTGATGTTGTCTCTCTCTCTGTTTTGGATTATATTAGGAGGTTGTCTCTCTCTCTGTTGGATTGTAATGGGAGGTTCTCTCTCTTTGTTGGATTGTATTGGGAGGTTTTCTCTCTCTTTTGGATTGTAATGGGAGGTCGTCTCTCTCTCTTGGATTGTATTGGGAGGTGGTCTCTCTCACTGTTGTATTGTCTTGGGACGTTGTCTCTCTCTCTTTTGGATTGTATTGGGAGTTTGTCTCTCTCTCTCTGTTGGATTGTATTTGGAGGTTGTCTCTCTCTGTTGGATTGTATTTGGAGGTTATCTCTCTCTGTTGGATTGTATAGCGAGGTTGTCTCTCTCTCTGTTGGATTGTATTGGGATGTTGTCTCTCTCTGTTGGATTGTATTGGGAGGTTGTCTCTATCTGTGGGATTCTATGGGGATGTTGTCTCTCTCCCTTTTGGATTGTATTGGGAGATTTTCTCTCTCTGTTGGATTGTATTGGGAGGTTGTCTCTTGCTCTTTTCGATTGTATGGGGAGATTGTCTCTCTCTGTTGGATTGTATTGGGAGTTTGTCTCTCTCTTTTCGATTGTATGGGGAGATTGTCTCTCTCTGTTGGATTGTATTGGGAGGTTGTCTCTCTCTCTGTTGGATTGTATTGGGAGGTTGTCTCTCTCTGTTCGATTGTATTGGGATGTTGTCTCTCTCTCTGTTCGATTGTATGGGGAGATTATCTCTCTCTGTTGGATTGTATTGGGAGGATCTCTCTCTCTCTGTTGAATGGTATTGGGAGGTTGTCTCTCTCTCTCTTTGATTGTATTGGGAGGTTGTCTCTCTCTCTGTTGTATTGTAATGGGAGGTTGTCTCTCTCTCTTTGGATTTTATTGGGAGGTTTTCTCTCTTTGTTGGATTGTATTGGGATGTTGTCTCTCTCTGTTGGATTATATTGGGAGGTTTTCTCTCTCTGTTGGATTGTATTGGGAGGTCGTCTCTCTCTCTCTCTTGGATTGTATTTGGAGGTTGTCTCTCTCTCTGTTTGAATGTATTGGGAAGTTGTCTCTCTCACTGTTGTATTGTCTTGGGACGTTGTCTCTTTCTCTTTTGGATTGTATTGGGAGTTTGTCTCTCTCTCTCTGTTGAATTGTATTGGGAGGTTGTCTCTCTCTCTCTCTGTTGGATTGTATTTGGAGGTTGTCTCTCTCTGTTGGATTGTATTGGGAGGTTGTCTCTCTCTTTTGAATTGTATAGTGAGGTTGTCTCTCTCTCTGTTGGATTGTATTGGGATGTAGTCTCTCTCTGTTGGTTTGTATTGGGAGGTTGTCTCTATCTGTGGGATTCTATTGGGAGGTTGTCTCTCTCCCTTCTGGATTGTATTGGGAGATTTTCTCTCTCTGTTGGATTGTATTGCGAGGTTGTCTCTCTCTGTTGGATTGTATTGGGAAGTTGTCTTTCTCTTTGTTGGATTGTATTGAGAGGTTGTCTCTCTCTCTTTTGGGTTGTATTGGGAGGTTGTCTCTCTCTGTTGGATTGTATTGAGAGGTTGTCTTTCTCTCTGTTGAATTGTATAGCGAGATTGTCATTCTCTGTTGGATTGTATTGGGAGGTTGTCTCTCTCTGTTGGATTCTATTGGGAGGTTGTCTCTCTCTCTGTTGGATTGTATTGAGAGGTTTTCTCTCTCTGTTGGATTGTATTGGGAGGTTGTCTCTCTCTCTGTTGGATTGTATAGGGAGGTTGTCTCCCACTCTTTTGGATTGTATTGGGAGGTTGTGTCTCTCTGTTGGAATGTATTGGGAGGTTGTCTCTCTCTGTTGGATTGTATTCTGATGTTGTCTCTCTCTGTTGTATTTGATTTGGAGATTGTCTCTCTCTGTTGGATTGTATTGGGAGATTTTCTCTCTCTGTTGTATTGTATTGGGAGGTTGTCTCTCTCTGTTGGATTGTATTGAGATGTTGTCTCTCTCTGTTGGATTGTATTGGGAGGTTATATCTCTCTGTTGGAATGTACTGGGAGTTTGTCTCTCTCTGTTGGATTGTATTGGGAAGTTCTCTCTCTCTGTTGGAATGTATTGGGAGGATATCTCTCTCTGTTGGATTGTATTGGGAGGTTGTCTCTCTCTGTTGGTTTGTATTTGGAGTTTGTCTCTCTCTGTTGCATTGTATTGGGTGATTGTCTCTCTGTTGGATTGTATTGGGAGGTTGTCTCTCTCTGTTGGATTGTATTGGGAGGTTGTCTCTCTCTGTTGGTCTGTATTTGGAGGTTGTCTCTCTCTCTGTTGGATTGTATTAGGAGGTTGACTCTCTCTGTTGGATTGCATTGGGATGTTTTATCTCTCTCTGTTGGATTGTATTGGGAGGTTGTCTCTCTCTGTTGGTTTGTATTGGGAGATTGTCTCTCTCTGCTGGATTGTATTGGGAGGTTTTCTCTCTCTGTTGGAATGTATTGGGAGGTTGTCTCGCTCTGTCGGATTATATTGGTAAGTTGTCTCTCTCTGTTGGTCTGTATTTGGATGTTGTCTCTCTCTCTGTTGGATTGTATTGGTAGATTGACTCTCTCTGTTGGATTGCATTGGGATGTTTTATCTCTCTCTGATGGATTGTATAGTGAGGTTGTCTCTCTCTCTGTTGGATTGTATTTGGAGGTTGTCTCTCTCTGTTGGATTGTATTGGGAGGTTGTCTCTCTCTGTTGGATTGTTTTGGGAGTATGTCTCTCTCTCTGTTGGATTGTATTGGGAGGTTGTCTCTCTCTCTTTTCGATTGTATGGGGAGATTGTCTCTCTCTTTTCGATTGTATTGGGAAGTTGTCTCTCTCTTTTCGATTGTATGGGTAGATTGTCTCTCTCTGTTGCGTTGTATTGGGAGGTTGTCTCTCTCTTTTCGATTGTATGGGGAGATTGTCCCTCTCTGTTGGATTGTATTGGGAGGTTGTCTCTCTCTCTGTTGGATTTTAATGGAAGGTTGTCTCTCTCTGTTCGATTGTATTGGGAGGTTGTCTCTCTCTCTTTTCGATTGTATGGGGAGATTGTCTCTCTCTGTTGGATGGTATTGGGAGGTTGTCTCTCTCTCTCTTTGATTGTATTGGGAGGTTGTCTCTCTCTGTTGGATTGTATTGGGAGGTTGTCTCTCTCTCTTTTCGACTGTATGGGGAGATTGTCTCTCTCTGTTGGATTGTATTGGGAAGTTGTCTCTCTCTTTTCGATTGTATGGGTAGATTGTCTCTCTCTGTTGGATTGTATTGGGAGGTTGTCTCTCTCTCTCTGTTGGATTGTATTGGGAGGTTGTCTCTCTCTGTTCGATTGTATTGGGAGGATGTCTCTCTCTCTGTTGGATTGTATTGGGAGTTTGTCTCTCTCTCTTTTCGATTGTATGGGGAGATTGTCTCTCTCTTTTGCGTTGTATTGGGAGGTTGTCTCTCTCTTTTCGGTTGTATGGGGAGATTGTCTCTCTCTGTTGGATTGTATTGGGAGGTTGTCTCTCTCTCTGTTGGATTTTAATGGAAGGTTGTCTCTCTCTGTTCGATTGTATTGGGAGGTTGTCTCTCTCTCTTTTCGATTGTATGGGGAGATTGTCTCTCTCTGTTGGATGGTATTGGGAGGTTGTCTCTCTCTCTCTTTGATTGTATTGGGAGGTTGTCTCTCTCTCTGTTGTATTGTAAGGGGAGGTTGTCTCTCTCTCTGTTTGATTGTATTGGGAGGTTGTCTCTCTCTGTTGGTTTGTATTTGGAGTTTGTCTCTATCTGTTGCATTGTATTGGGAAGTTCTCTCTCTCTGTTGGAATGTATTGGGAGGATATCTCTCTCTGTTGGATTGTATTGGGAGGTTGTCTCTCTCTGTTGGTTTGTATTTGGAGTTTGTCTCTATCTGTTGCATTGTATTGGGTGATTGTCTCTCTCTGTTGGATTGTATTGGGAGGTTGTCTCGCTCTGTTGGATTGTATTGGGAGGTTGTCTCTCTCTGTTGGTCTGTATTTGGAGGTTGTCTCTCTCTCTGTTGGATTGTATTAGGAGGTTGACTCTCTCTGTTGGATTGCATTGGGATGTTTTATCTCTCTCTGTTGGATTGTATTGGGAGGTTCTCTCTCTCTGTTGGATTGTATTGGGATATTGTCTCTCTCTGCTGGATTGCATTGGGAGGTTTTCTCTCTCTGTTGGAATGTATTGGGAGGTTGTCTCTCTCTGTTGGATTGTTTTGGGAGTATGTCTCTCTCTCTGTTGGATTGTATTGGGAGGTTGTCTCTCTCTCTTTTCGATTGTATGGGTAGATTGTCTCTCTCTGTTGGATTGTATTGGGAAGTTGTCTCTCTCTTTTCGATTGTATGGGTAGATTGTCTCTCTCTGTTGGATTGTATTGGGAGGTTGTCTCTCTCTCTGTTGGATTGTATTGGGAGGTTGTCTCTCTCTGTTCGATTGTATTGGGAGGATGTCTCTCTCTCTGTTGGATTGTATTGGGAGGTTGTCTCTCTCTCTTTTCGATTGTATGGGGAGATTGTCTCTCTCTGTTGCGTTGTATTGGGAGGTTGTCTCTCTCTTTTCGATTGTATGGGGAGATTGTCTCTCTCTGTTGGATTGTATTGGGAGGTTGTCTCTCTCTGTTCGATTGTATTGGGAGGTTGTCTCTCTCTCTGTTCGATTGTATGGGGAGATTGTCTCTCTCTGTTGGATGGTATTGGGAGGTTGTCTCTCTCTCTCTTTGATTGTATTGGGAGGTTGTCTCTCTCTCTGTTGTATTGTAATGGGAGGTTGTCTCTCTCTCTGTTTGATTGTATTGGGAGTTTGTCTCTCTTTGTTGGATTGTATTGGGTGGTTGTCTCTCTCTGTTGGATTGTATTGGGACGTTTTCTCTCTCTGTTGGATTGTATTGGGTGATTGTCTCTCTCTGTTGGATTGTATTGGGAGGTTGTCTCGCTCTGTTGGATTGTATTGGGAGGTTGTCTCTCTCTGTTGGTCTGTATTTGGAGGTTGTCTCTCTCTCTGTTGGATTGTATTAGGAGGTTGACTCTCTCTGTTGGATTGCATTGGGATGTTTTATCTCTCTCTGTTGGATTGTATTGGGAGGTTCTCTCTCTCTGTTGGATTGTATTGGGATATTGTCTCTCTCTGCTGGATTGCATTGGGAGGTTTTCTCTCTCTGTTGGAATGTATTGGGAGGTTGTCTCGCTCTGTCGGATTGTACTGGTAAGTTGTCTCTCTCTGTTGGTCTGTATTTGGATGTTGTCTCTCTCTCTGTTGGATTGTATTGGTAGATTGATTCTCTCTGTTGGATTGTATTGGGATGTTTTATCTCTCTCTGTTGGATTGTATAGTGAGGTTGTCTCTCTCTCTGTTGGATTGTATTGGGAGGTTGTCTCTCTCTGTTGGATTGTTTTGGGAGTATGTCTCTCTCTCTGTTGGATTGTATTGGGAGGTTGTCTCTCTCTCTTTTCGATGGTATGGGTAGATTGTCTCTCTCTGTTGGATTGTATTGGGAAGTTGTCTCTCTCTTTTCGATTGTATGGGTAGATTGTCTCTCTCTGTTGGATTGTATTGGGAGCTTGTCTCTCTCTCTGTTGGATTGTATTGGGAGGTTGTCTCTCTCTGTTCGATTGTATTGGGAGGATGTCTCTCTCTCTGTTGGATTGTATTGGGAGGTTGTCTCTCTCTCTTTTCGATTGTATGGGGAGATTGTCTCTCTCTGTTGCGTTGTATTGGGAGGTTGTCTCTCTCTTTTCGATTGTATGGGGAGATTGTCTCTCTCTGTTGGATTGTATTGGGAGGTTGTCTCTCTCTGTTCGATTGTATTGGGAGGTTGTCTCTCTCTCTGTTCGATTGTATGGGGAGATTGTCTCTCTCTGTTGGATGGTATTGGGAGGTTGTCTCTCTCTCTCTTTGATTGTATTGGGAGGTTGTCTCTCTCTCTGTTGTATTGTAATGGGAGGTTGTCTCTCTCTCTGTTTGATTGTATTGGGAGTTTGTCTCTCTTTGTTGGATTGTATTGGGTGGTTGTCTCTCTCTGTTGGATTGTATTGGGACGTTTTCTCTCTCTGTTGGATTGTATTGGGAGGTTGTTTCTCTCTGTTGGATTGTATTGTCAGGTTGTCTCTCTCTCTGTTGGATTGTATAGGGAGGTTGTCTCCCACTCTTTTGGATTGTATTGGGAGTTTGTTTCTCTCCATGTTGGATTGTATTGGGAGGTTGTGTCTCTCTGTTGGAATGTATTGGGAGGTTGTCTCCCTCTGTTGGATTGTATTCTGATGTTGTCTCTCTCTGTTGTATTTGATTTGGAGATTGTCTCTCTCTGTTGGATTGTATTGGGAAGTTTTCTCTGTTGTATTGTATTGGGAGGTTGTCTCTCTCTGTTGGATTGTATTGAGATGTTGTCTCTCTCTTTTGGATTGCATTGGGAGGTTATATCTCTCTGTTGGAATGTACTGGGAGTTTGTCTCTCTCTGTTGGATTGTATTGGGAAGTTCTCTCTCTCTGTTGGAATGTATTGGGTGGATATCTCTCTCTGTTGGATTGTATTGGGAAGTTGTCTCTCTCTGTTGGTTTGTATTTGGAGTTTGTCTCTCTCTGTTGCATTGTATTGGGTGATTGTCTCTCTCTGTTGGATTGTATTGGGAGGTTGTCTCTCTCTGTTGGATTGTATTGGGAGGTTGTCTCGCTCTGTTGGATTTTATTGGGAGGTTGTCTCTCTCTGTTGGTCTGTATTTGGAGGTTGTCTCTCTCTCTGTTGGATTGTATTACGAGGTTGACTCTCTCTGTTGGATTGCATTGGGATGTTTTATCTCTCTCTGTTGGATTGTATTGGGAGGTTGTCTCTCTCTGTTGGATTGTATTGGGAGATTGTCTCTCTCTGCTGGATTGTATTGGGAGGTTTTCTCTCTCTGTTGGAATGTATTGGGAGGTTGTCTCGCTCTGTCGGATTGTATTGGTAGGTTGTCTCTCTCTGTTGGTCTGTATTTGGATGTTGTCTCTCTCTCTGTTGGATTGTATTGGTAGATTGACTCTCTCTGCTGGATTGTATTGGGATGTTTTATCTCTCTCTGATGGATTGTATAGTGAGGTTGTCTCTCTCTCTGTTGGATTGTATTTGGAGGTTGTCTCTCTCTGTTGGATTGTATTGGGAGGTTGTCTCTCTCTGTTGGATTGTTTTGGGAGTATGTCTCTCTCTCTGTTGGATTGTATTGGGAGGTTGTCTCTCTCTCTTTTCGATTGTATGGGGAGATTGTCTCTCTCTGTTGGATTGTATTGGGAAGTTGTCTCTCTCTTTTCGATTGTATGGGTAGATTGTCTCTCTCTTTTGGATTGTATTGGGAGGTTGTCTCTCTCTGTTCGATTGTATTGGGAGGATGTCTCTCTCTCTGTTGGATTTTAATGGGAGGTTGTCTCTCTTTGTTCGATTGTATTGGGAGGTTGTCTCTCTCTCTGTTCGATTGTATGGGGAGATTGTCTCTCTCTGTTGGATGGTATTGGGAGGTTGTCTCTCTCTTTCTTTGATTGTATTGGGAGGTTTTCTCTCTCTCTGTTGTATTGTAATGGGAGGTTGTCTCTCTCTCTGTTTGATTGTATTGGGAGGTTGTCTCTCTTTGTTGGATTGTATTGGGTGGTTGTCTCTCTCTGTTGGATTGTATTGGAACATTTTCTCTCTCTGTTGGATTGTATTGGGAGGTTGTTTCTCTCTGTTGGATTGTATTGTCATGTTGTCTCTCTATGTTGGATTCTATAAGGAGGTTGTCTCTCTCTTTTGGATTCTATTAGAAGGTTGTCTCTCTCTGTTGGATTGAATTGGGAGAATGTCTCTCTCTTTTGGATTGTATTAGGTGGTTGTCTCTCTCTGTTGGATTGTATTGGGAGGTTGACTCTCTCTCTGTTTTGGATTGTATTTTGATGTTGTCTCTCTCTCTGTTTTGGATTATATTAGGAGGTTGTCTCTCTCTCTGTAGGATTGTAATGGGAGGTTCTCTCTCTCTGTTGGATTGTATTGGGAGGTTTTCTCTCTCTTTTGGATTGTAATGGGAGGTCGTCTCTCTCTCTCTCTTGGATTGTATTGGGAATTTGTCTCACTCACTGTTATATTGTCTTGGGACGTTGTCTCTCTCTCTTTTGGATTGTATTGGGAGTTTGTCTCTCTCTCTCTGTTGGATTCTATTGGGAGGTTGTCTCTCTCTCTCTGTTGGATTGTATTTGGAGGTTGTCACTCTCTGTTGGATTGTATTGGGAGGTTGTCTCTCTCTTTTTGATTGTATGGGGAGATTGTCTCTCTCTGTTGGATTGTATTGGGTGTTTGTCTCTCTCTCTGTTGGATTGTATTGGGAGGTTCTCTCTCTCTGTTCGATTGTATTGGGATGTTGTCTCTCTCTCTGTTCGATTGTATGGGGAGATTGTCTCGTTCTGATGGATTGTATTGCGAGGATCTCTCTCTCTCTGTTGGATGGTATTGGGAGGTTGTCTCTCTCTCTCTTTGATTGTATTGGGAGTTTGTCTCTCTCTCTCTGTTGTATTGTTTTGGATGTTGTCTCTCTCTCTGTTGGATTGTATTGGGAGGTTGTCTCTCTTTGTTGGATTGTATTGGGTGGTTGTCTCTGTCTGTTTGATTGTATTGGGAGATTTTCTCTCTCTGTTGGATTGTATTGGGAGGTTGTCTCTCTCTCTGTTGGATTGTATTGTCAGGTTGTCTCTCTCTGTTGGATTGTATAGGGAGGTTGTCTCTCTCTTTTGGATTCTATTAGGAGGTTGTCTCTCTCTGTTGGATTGTATTGGGATGATGTCTCTCTCTTTTGGATTGTATTAGGTGGTTGTCTTTCTCTGTTGGATTGTATTGGGAGGTTGACTCTCTCTCTGTTTTGGATTGTATTTTGATGTTGTCTCTCTCTCTGTTTGGGATTATTTTAGGAGGTTGTCTCTCTCTCTGTTGGATTGTAATGGGAGGTTCTCTCTCTCTTTGTTGGATTGTATTGGGAGGTTTTCTCTCTCTTTTGGATTGTAATGGGAGGTCGTCTCTCTCTCCCTTGCATTGTGTTGGGAGGTTGTCTCTCTCTTTGTTTGAATGTATTGGGAGGTTGTCTCTCTCACTGTTGTATTGTCTTGGCACGTTGTCTCTTTCTCTTTTGGATTGTATTGGGAGTTTGTCTCTCTCTGTTGGATTGTATTGGGAGGTTGTCTCTCTCTGTTGGATTGTATAGTGAGGTTTTCTCTCTCTCTGTTGGATTGTATTGGGATGTTGTCTCTCTCTGTTGGATTGTATTGGGAGGTTGTCTCTATCTGTGGGATTCTGTTGGGAGGTTGTCTCTCTCCCTTTTGGATTGTATTGGGAGATTTTCTCTCTCTGTTGGATTATATTGCGAGGTTGTCTCTCTCTGTTGGATTGTATTGGGAAGTTGTCTTTCTCTCTGTTGGATTGTATTGAGAGGTTGTCTCTCTTTTTTGGGTTGTATTGGGAGGTTGTCGCTCTCTGTTGGATTGTATTGAGAGGTTGTCTTTCTCTCTGTTGTATTGTATTGGGAGGTTGTCTCTCTCTGTTGGATTGTATAGTGAGGTTTTCTCTCTCTCTGTTGGATTGTATTGGGATGTTGTCTCTCTCTGTTGGATTGTATTGGGAGGTTGTCTCTATCTGTGGGATTCTGTTGGGAGGTTGTCTCTCTCCCTTTTGGATTGTATTGGGAGATTTTCTCTCTCTGTTGGATTATATTGCGAGGTTGTCTCTCTCTGTTGGATTGTATTGGGAAGTTGTCTTTCTCTCTTTTGGATTGTATTGAGAGGTTGTCTCTCTCTCTTTTGGGTTGTATTGGGAGGTTGTCGCTCTCTGTTGGATTGTATTGAGAGGTTGTCTTTCTCTCTGTTGAATTGTATTGGGAGATTGTCATTCTCTGTTGGATTGTATTGGGAGGTTGTCTCTCTCTGTTGGATTGTATTGGGAGGTTGTCTCTCTCTGTTGGATTGTATTGGGAGGTTGTCTCTCTCTCTGTTGTATTGTATTGGGAGGTTGTCTCCCACTCTTTTGGATTGTATTGGGAGTTTGTTTCTGTCCTTGCTGTATTGTGTTGGGAGGTTGTGGCTCTCTGTTGGAATGTATTGGGAGGTTGTCTCTCTCTGTTTGATTGTATTCTGATGTTGTCTCTCTCTCTGTTGGAATGTATTGGTAGGTTGTCTCTCTCTGTTGGATTGTATTGGGAGGTTGTCTCTCTCTGT